>NC_141553.1:50525000-50822500 GCF_021556685.1 Rattus norvegicus | reverse complement strand
ATGAAGGCTTCACTGTTCATCTGGCTAGGAAGGGGCCCTGGCCTGGTTTTACTTAGGAATCTTGAGAAGTGCTAGTGCTGTGAGCGTTCTTGTGCCTGGATCTGGAACAGCATTCACAGACTTCTCAAGGTGACTGTCCTCTTAGCAAGGTCTCCAGGCCACTGGGGTTTCCTGAGGTAGTTTGGGAACCTCGCCAATGTCAAAATATTTTTGTAATCATGCTAAATAGTATTTGCCCCTTTCACCCCTCTGCCCTTCCGAGTGTAGAGTGGGGATCCAACCAGAGGCAGCGTAATATTAATGGTGTCTTGTTCTGATGGCCAAAGGTGTGCCTTGTATATTGTTGAACAATGACTTCTTCTTCTTCTTCTTCTTCTTCTTCTTCTTCTTCTTCTTCTTCTTCTTCTTCTTCTTCTTCTTCTTTCTTCTCCTTCTCCTTCTCCTTCTCCTTCTTCCTCCTCCTCCTCTTCCTCTTCCTCTTCCTCCTCCCCCTCTTTCTCCTCCTCCTCTTCTCCTCTTCCTCTTCCTCCTCCCCCTCTTTCTCCTCCTCCTCTTCCCCTCTTCCTCCCCTTCTTCCTCCTCTTCCCCTTCCTCCTCCTCCTCTTCCTCCTCCTCCTCCTCCTCCTCCTCCCATCCTCTTCCTCCTCTTGCTGTGAACTCACCATGTAGACCAGTTTGTCTTGAACTTGCCTGTGCCTCCTTAGTGCTGGGTCATACTCCACTACACCTGGCTTTAAGTCTTAACTTCTGACCTAACCACTGGTAGGTATAATCCACATAAACAGGGTTCTCATGGTCCTGAACATCTAAGAATGTCAAGGAATTCTAAAATTAAAAGTTTGAGGACTTCTGTCCTAGAGAGCAGAATTGTTCCATCGGGAGAAACAAGGGAGCGTTTCTCAGGTAGGGACAGCAGTTTTCACTGCGGCCAGCAGTGTGTGGGGGTTCTGTCTTTACTGCTCTCCAGGATTGAGGATTGTGCTGTTTGATTTTTATATCTTGTGTTTTGCCTCTTCATCCCCTCCCCTGTCACTAATTAGAAATGTTTCCCCTGAAAATAACTCAAGATCTGTGTACAGATAAGCTTCAGACCTTTCTGCATCCTGCAACCCATTGGGAGTAAATGAAACACCATCGAGGGGCACAGTGGGCATGGCAGGCATGCAAGGCATGCTGGGTACGACAGGTGTGATGGACATGGTGGGCACAGTGGCCATGGCAGACAGGCACGGTGGAAACAACGGAACTTGGTACATTGATTAATATTCATACAGAAATGTATTTAATAACACGAGCCCAGCGACGTACAAGTGTAACAGGTGCATATGAAATGGTCTTAGATAATTTGCTGAAGATGAGAGGGGTAAAGTAGCAGTAGTGGGGGTTTTAGAACCCTTCTCTTTTTACCTTATTAGTGGTGCTGACTTGCAAATGTTAGTGTGTATTTCTTCCACAGTTGTGTCTTTCCCTCCTTGCTCGCCTGTTTGAACGGCATTGCTCTGCAACCCAGGCCAGTTTGGAACTTGCCATGTGCCCCAGGCTGCCCATGTGCTGCCGTGCCAGTGCAACAGCTTTTATTACGCCTGAGATAATTGACTCATAAAGAGTAGAGATTTATTTAGTTAGTTCCCAGTTTTGAAAGTTCCCAGTCTGTTGATTAGCTGTCACTTTTATCCATGTGACAAGGCACTGTGTCAGGGAATACATGGAAAGTAAAACCAGTCGCCTCATGGCTGGGTGGGAGAGAGAAACACCTTTTACTGTTATGCACCCAGTAACCTGGAGACCTTTCCCGAGATCCAACCTTTAACCCTCCATGACCTCCCAATGGCACCAGGCTGGGGACTAAGCCTTGTAGGTACTCCAGGTCCAAACTGGAGCCATGGTCTTTCCCTTTTCCTCTCTCCTCTTTCTTCCTCAGAAACAGTGTTAGGCGTTTTACAAGTACTTCACTTGGTTCTTCAAACAACCCAGAGGACAAGTGTTTCAGGACCAGGATTTCGGGGAAATCATGAGGGAAGGGGACACCAGAGTTAGTTCCTCCCAGGCGGGCTCCATTATACAGTGCTGTCTGCTCCTTGCTAGGTTTCAGAGTAAGAGATTTCTAGAAAACCTAGATGATACTGTGTTCATCTAACTCGTTAATACGTACTGGGTGTTTATTGGCACCATGCAGATGACAGACCGGAGACCTCAAGGCTAAACAAGACTGTGTTCCTATCCTCATAGGGCTCACATTCTGTAAGGAAAGGCAGACAAACAGCAAGGAGTCCTGCTTACAAATAAAGCCATACCCTTGCATAGAGATGAGCGCTGAGGAAAAAAAATAGAGGAGGTTAGAGCCATGAAAGTGGGGTTCTGTTCCCCAGAGGTGAGATGTTGGCAGTCGCTCTGGGCTTCTTGTCTTCTAAAACTGTCATTTACACTGTTTGTGAATTTACATAATTTGCACACACAGAGATTAATCTAGGAGTAAGCTTGTGGGTTTGGGTTGTGTGTGTGTGTGTGTGTGTGTGTGTGTGTGTGTTTCCTGTTCTAGCCATAGCACATTTAAGTGTTCTGCCAGGGCTATAGGTCACATTCTTCAGACACACCCAGCCTTTTATGTGGGAGCTGGGATCCAAGCTTAGTTCCTGTGCAAGCATTCTTACCTACTGAGCCACCCCTCACCCCTCAGATGCGGAGAATAAGCAATGTCCTAGTAGTATTCCCAAGTTCTCTTCATGAAAGCACACACTTGCTTTTCTTCTCTCCTCTCCCTTCTCCTCCCCTCCCCCTTCTCCTTCCCCTCCTCTCCTCCCCTCTTCACTTCTCTTCTCTTTTTTCTGTTTCTGACCCTGGGTCTTGCTGTGTGATTGGGGCAGACGGGCACTTGAGGTCTTCATACCTCTACCTCCCAAGAGTCGGGATGCAGGTCGTGCAGGATACCCAGTCAGCGTCTTTCTGCTTCATTACCTGAGTGTGATGGCACACACTTGTAATCTCACTACCCAGGAGTCTGAGGCAGGAGGGGTGTGAGTTTTCAGCCGCCCTGGGCTACATAGTTAAGTTCCTGTCAGTTAGAACAGGGCAGAACAGAACAGAAGAGAATAGGAAAAAAGTTACTAAAAAGTCATTAATTCTCATTAGAAATCACCGGAAACTTGGGAATTTCTCAGTTATGCTAACACATCACTGAGCACATGTTCTCCTATCTATTAATTGGAAAAGTAAACATTTTTTCCATTTTCTAGGAATAAATCTAGGAATAAATTTCACTATTTTCTGTGTTTAAATTGGCACATTTAAGTTAAGAGGTTTCAAGATTCCCTAGGTATTTCAAAAGCAGCCTGAAGCCACAGTGCTGTGGTCTAAATAGCTTGTCCATTTCTCTGTGTGGATGCCACCTAACACACACACACACACACACACACACTCTCACACACACACCACATACATATACCATGCATGCACATACCATGCATCACACATGTGCACACACACATACACTGACACATTCACTCATATACACATACATACACGCACCCACTCATACACTCATACACACACACACACCACATGCATATACCATACATGCACATACCACGCATGTACACACATACACACACATACACTCACTCACACACACATACACACACACATACACATACACCACATGCATACACCATGTATCCACATACCACGCATGCACACACACTCACTCACACACACACACACATACACACACATACACTCACACACACAGACACACAGTCACCACACACACATACACACACACTCTCACACACACATACACACATACACACACACTCACACACACATACACACATACACACACACTCTCACACACACATACACACATACACACACACTCACACACACATACACACATACACACACACTCTCACACACACATACACATAGTCACTCACACACACATACACACACACACCACATGCATATACCATGCATGCACATACCACGCATCACGCATGCATACACACACATATGCACTCACTCATGCACTCACAGACACACACACACATACAACATGCATATACCATGCATGCACATACCACGCATCATGCATGCATACACACACATACACTCACTCACACACTCACACACACACACACACACACACACACACACACACACACCATGCACACACCTTTTACTTCTGAGCCACTATAAAAAGGACTAAGCCCATCACTACTTTGTATGAGCACAGTTCTGTTTCCCAGTCTGGCAAAACTTTTTTAGAACCTCACTGGGTAGTCGTTTAGTTATGTAGTCAGGACACACACGGGGTAAGCAATACTTCCGCAATAAATGTCAAATCCCTGTCTCCTTTAGTCACACATTGTGCACAAGGGAGGAAAATGGCCCAATTAGGGTTGCGTATCTCAACTGCAAAACAGATTTATTCAGCCTGACAGTTATCTTTGTGAGAAAAAGAAAAGACCGGGGAACTGCTTAGTTTAAAGGAGATATTTTCGGTTATCTGCTGCTTCTAATTAGCTACGGAGAATTGAGGTCCCAGCCCAGGGAGCATGCTGACTTGTGTAACTGAGGAAAGCCGTGAAAGGTCATTAATTACAAAGTGTGGGTGAGGTTGGGAACCAGGGGCTCTTGAAGATGTTCTTCACCTGCACAACCTCTTCCGGTGTGTGTGTGTGTGTGTGTGTGTGTGTGTGTGTGTGTGTCTAAGTCTGCAATGCACTATTTAGCATCTCTTTTCCTTTTCTTCTTTCTCCCTCCTTACCCCCTCCTTCCTTCTCACCTTCAATTCCTTTGTCCTGTCTCTTTTGTGTTTGTATTGATATTTTGAGACTGCCCAGAACTCACAATTCCCCTGTCTCAGCCTGGAGGGCATTCTATACTATACCACCACACCCACTGCATTTTTCCTTAAAGGAAGTTCTCAGAGTTATACCTACTTCAGCTCCATGAACACTCATTGAACCTCTAGCCAGGACTAGTGAGGGTTCGGCTGCCACTAACCGGACCCTTTCCCGTGTGGGTCTGAAAGGGCAAGAAGGGGAAGAAGACATGGTCGAGGACAGATACTCAACTGAGGCCTAACTAGGAGAGAGGAGGAGAATCTGGTACCCCGTTCCAGCCCCTCCCATTGCTCCCCTGTCAGTGCCTCCCACTGGTTGAACCTAATTAAAATTAAAGGCGTAGGAGTTCAGTGTCTGTATTCCATTAGGGTTGGGGTGAGACACACACACACAAGGGCAGAGTGGGGTGAACCAGCCGACATACCCAGAACACACTTCACACTGCTGACAGTTGAAGAGGAGCTCCACCCCCACAGTGGGCTGGCCTGCTAGCTACTCCATCGGAGCCAGTGCTGCACACACTAGGGACAAGCAAGGCACACAGGTGGGACGCATGGTGTGCAGCCAGCCCAGGGGTTTAGCGGCCTTACATCATCTCTAAGGAAGGACTGCAATCCTACCTGGGAGAGAGCATGGAGTCAACGCTCAGAAAAGCTGAGTGTGTTTAGGAAAAGTAGTCTCTTTGGACCATGGTTCACCTTTTTTAAGGTAAAGAGAAGCTTTATGGCATAAAGTGCACGATCAGTCATTATTTGTGAAATTAATGAGAAAAAATATTTTATAGTTCAAAACTTCTTCTTTCGACGGACCAAGCGTCAGTGGCTTAGCCAGGTGCGGTTGCCCATGCCTGTAATCCCAGCACTTCCGACGCTGGGGTAGGAGGATTGTCAAAGATTTTGAGGCCAGCCTGGACTATTTAGTGAGTTCCAAGCCAGCTAAGCTAGGGTGAGACTCTGTCCCAGGAACAAAAGTGTTAATGGTATAAGTAATGAGATTTCACTCTGGCTCTGTAAAAAATGTAAGGCTCTAAGTCGTGTGAGATAACAAACACCTTTAATTCCAACACTTGGGATATGAAGACAGAAGGACCAGAAGTATAGGGCTAGCCTGGGCTCCGATTCAAAAAAAAAAAATGAAGGCCAAACAACCAAGTAAACAAATGAGCTGGGAAAAAAAAATTCCTTCCTGAAACCGGAAACCTGTTTTTTATTTGCCATTATTAAGTTTTTAGTCAGTGTTTAAAACAACGGGCTTCATCTCAACATTTTAAGATATGATGGGTTTAACATCATACGGCTCGTAATCTCCATTGCCCTCACCTGTACCCCGAGACGAGCCCCGTGACTTTCATTGTCATCGAATCTGGATCCCACGTTGGAGAGGAGACCTATAAATATTCATCTGTGCCTGGCTTTCTTCACCTAATGTGGTTTTCCTGTCCCATGTGTTCCCTTGCAAGTGACATGAGTTGCCTCTTCTTCACTATGGAATGAAACGCCATTGTTCACTGAGCGTCCGTGAGGTGTGCGATACCTTCGGGTGTGTACGGACAAGCCCAGGGGTGGTGTATTATGATTGTAGCCCTCCACGGCAGCTCTTTTTTCAGCTACCCTGCGATGCCCTTGGGGAGAAGTGCTGACACAGAACCCAGGGCACTAGCATGCCAGACAAGTGCTTGGCGTTGAGTTGCACCCCTGTTGGCCTTTTAAAAGGAACTCTTTCTAAATGGAAGCTTTTTATTCTGAGCAGTACCTCTCTTTTGAACATCACTAAGTATGGAAATTATAGAGATATGACCTGAAGGCCCTGTCACTCTTTTTTTTTTTTTTTTTTTACAGAATAGCACAACCGATTTTACACTGTGGGATACGGTGCCATTTTGCTCTCGTGACACAATTAGGAAAAACATGGAGGAGGAGGTGAAGAAGTGCATGTCCTGTGACAGTGGCAGGGTAGAAAGCACAAGGGGAAGAATCTTCGGATAAGAGAAGCCATGGCAGATGTTAGAGAGGGCTGAGCAAATGCTACACCCAGGGAGCCTGGGTGGAGAGATGACAGAGGGAAGGCCTAGAGGCCGCATGGTGTCACTTGTTGCACCATTTGAATTGGACCTCAGATCAAAAGCAGTCCTGTGGAACAGTCCCATACGCTTCTCTACTGGAGGGCTGCCTCCCACTGAGCCGTGTCTGTCTCTAACAGCCTTGGGAGAAACTGCTGTCCTGGCTCAGATGTAGTGACAGAGTATCTCTGTTCCATCTCTGAACCACTAAAAAATCACTAACTGTAGTTCCAGGTACTGCAGAGGCTAAGGCAGAAGGAGCCCTTGAGCCTGAGGCCAACCTTAGCAATGCAGTGAAACTTCACCTCCAAAGGAAACAAAACAAAACAAATTAAAAAAAAAGAAATAAAAATGAAAAACAAAAAACAAACAAAAACAAAACAAAAAAAGAAAAGAAAAATGAAAAGCAAAAAACAAACAAAAAATAAAACAAAAAAAGAAAAGAAAAAAGAAAAGCAAAAAACAAAACAAAAAAAAGAAAAATGAAAAGCAAAAAACAAACAAAAAACAAAACAAAAAAGAAAAATGAAAAGCAAAAAACAAACAAAAACAAAACAAAAAAAGAAAAATGAAAAGCAAAAAACAAACAAAAACAAAACAAAAAAAGAAAAATGAAAAGCAAAAAACAAAAACAAAACAAAAAAAGAAAAATGAAAAGCAAAAAACAAACAAAAACAAAACAAAAAAGAAAAGAAAAAAGAAAAGAAAAAAACAAAACAAAAAAAAGAAAAATGAAAAGCAAAAAACAAACAAAAACAAAACAAAAAAAGAAAAGAAAAATGAAAAGCAAAAAACAAACAAAAACAAAACAAAAAAAGAAAAGAAAAATGAAAAGCAAAAAAACAAACAAAAAACAAAACAAATAAAAAAGAAAAATGAAAAGCAAAAAACAAACAAAAACAAAACAAACAAAAAAAAAAACCCCCAACAAAATCCAACCAATTCAAACAAACAAAAACCCATTAAAACAAACAAGCAATTACCCTCTTCCTAGAAATGGCTAAACTATTAAGGATATATTTTGAGGACAGAAAGTGGATTACATAAAATAGAAATGAATGCATGAAATTTAAAATGAAAAAGATCATGGGGTTGGGGATTTAGCTCAGTGGTAGAGCGCTTGCCTAGCAAGCACAAGGCCCTGGGTTCGGTCCCCAGCTCCGAAAAAAAAAAAAAAAAAAAAAAAAGAAAGAAAAAGATCGGTACTTGATAGGTCCACTTAGGTGGTGAACATTTTCTTTCTTTGCATCACCAGAGCACCCTCATTGGCATGAACGTCAAAAGGAAAATGGGTGATACGTGAGTGGTAGTTTGTGTCTAATCCGGAGCCAGACCTGTCCGAGGTCTGTGAGAGCCATGTCTGGACCCCACCTTGAATGTAACTTCCTCTGCCTCTGAAGCTACACTGAGACGAGGTGCAGCTGTACACTCCGTGACTTTAATTTTAATTGAAATTGTGCTGAGCTACATATCAAGTACTGGGCCAGCCAGGGCTATATAACGATATCCTCTGTTGAAACCAAACAGCGACCAAAAGAATGAAAAACTCTTTCTTGGTTTTTGGGTATTTCTTTCCCACTACAAAGCACTCTGAGATTTTTCTCTCCGATTATAAGCTATTTTCTTTTCTTTCTTCATCCCCTGCTACCCATCTCTGTTCTTTAGTCAAATAATTGACAGGGCCTCATTAACCCAGAGCTGACCTCGAACTCTGTGTGTAATCAAGGATGGCCTAGAACCCCTGAACATTCTACCTCTACTGGAGCTGGGCTAACAGGCCTGTACCACTAAGTCCACTTTTGATGGCAGTGCTGGATGGGACCCGATGTATTCTGGGAAAGCTGAGTAACTTCCTTAGTCCTAAGTATTTCTTTCTTTTACTGGAGCAATTCTCTAATTTCTTAAACTTTTTAAAAACTAATAATTGAAGACTAAAGTAGCTTAAATTTGTATTTTGAGGGACAGTATAGCTCAGAGGCCCAGACACGTATAGGGTTCCAGATTAAATTCCAGTGTAGCTAAATAAATAAATAAATAAATAAATAAATAAATAAATAAATAAAAATAAATAATCGCTTAACTTCTCTATTTTTAAGCCACACACCATATATTCTTTTTTAATTAAGAAAAAAGTATTTGACCAGAACAAATGCCAAACCCCAAAGCATACCCTGTGACCCTATACAGTAACCTGGCCAACGAGTCGTTCATAACACCCATGTTAATCATTCCTCCCTCGGGCTGAAGGACGATTTCATCCAAAAGTTCACAAACTGAGCACTCCAAAAGTCACTACTTTTTTTTAAAGGGTTATTCTTGTACATTGGTGACCACATTCTAGAACGGTCCTGAGGTGAGGACGTGCAGGGTCTCAGTGGGCTTCCTTGTGTCAGAGTTGGGCCAGGAGCTGGCAGCCAGGTGAAGCAGTTTGTCAGCTGACGTCTGCATCCGTGTGCACACAATCCTCTCTCTGGCAGCTGGAATGCTTGACCGCACTACGTCTTGGGCATAACAGATTTTGATTCTGTTTGTCGGACCTCAGCCATGTGTCCAGTGATCTTCAAGAAGGTTAGTACCTCCTGGAAACAGGTACCAATCAGGTGCCCCTGGCTTGTTAGAGGCAGTAGCTGCCTGTGGCCACTTCAACCCGGAAATCCCTGTGCTCGTGGCTAGAAATGCAGAAGGAATTTTTACTTCTGGTGAGGGACTCACATTATGTAAGACATGAAAAGGGTAGAAATTTATGAATGGCTTTTAAATGTTGGCACATTATCAAGCAATGTGTTCAACGTAATTTTCTCAGCGTTTAAACATGATTTTTAGGCAAATCACTTTGATGTCAACGACTCCAATTAGTAATCTTAGCAAAACGGAAATAAAAATAGCTTTGCATGCATGTCCGCATGTTTGGGACAGACTGCAGTATATTGATAATTTATCCTGAATGTTCTAGTCTTTGGCTGCCTGTCCAATGAGGCAGTGTCACGGGTTTACAGAAGCCCAACGTGTCATTTACTAAGCTGCCACACCAAAAAGGCTGAGTTCCACATCACAACATTTTAGCCACGGCCACCCTGGCTTCTACACACTGGTGGATTGTGACCTTGTTGTGGACACTTCTAAGGTCCCCTGATGAGCTACTCCGAATATTAACCAATATTAGAACACTCTAAAGCAGGTCCTTGCCACCTCTGGGACAAACGGGTGGGTTGCTTTATGGGACTGGGACACAGATGGATCCAGAGGGACCCAGGACCCTAAGTGGACAGGAGGGGAGAGTTGGGATGGGCATATTACGCCACGGGAGCATGAAGCATCCTGATGGGTCTTTGCAAACACTCTTCTTCCTAATGAGGTTAAGGGAGAAGGTGCAGGGTCTGTGGCCACCTATCTCGGGTGGGAGACTCTAAACCCCAAAGTTCACTCTTTTGTCCCCTGGTTTTCGCTTCTTGGTCTGTCAGACTTTCCACATGAACGCTGGACAGAAACAAGCTCTAGATGTGAATAAATGTGCAGCTTGCTTGAGGAAAGTGTTTCTCAAAGACAGGACTTTCTCCTAACACAATGGATGGGTCACTCTGAGCCCTGCTCAGCTGCTCCTGCTCAGAGGGGATGGCTCCTGGGTTCCTCAAAGGCTGGCCCCTTGGCAAACCTTCATTTCCTAGAGATAGGAGAAGCCTCTGTAATGACTCGAGAGCTTGCCTACCCCCGGTAAGAACTGTGTCCCTGACACACTGTGTGTTCCTTGCTTCCCAAGGGAATCTTTCCTTTAAAGCAACTTTATTAAGATATGGCGTAAGTCAGGACAAACTCATCTCTGTATTCATTTCAATTTATTCTTTTGAGACACAGTTTCATGTAGACCAGACTGGTCTTGAACTCACTTTGTGGTCAAGGATGACCTTGAACTCCTGACTGTTCTGCTAAGATTACACATGAGCACATTTTGAATTTTTGACTTTTCTCTTTGTTTTCTGAGAGAGGGTCTTGCTATGCAGCTCTGGCTGTCCTAGAAGTCCTTATATAGGCCAGGCTGGCCAGAACTAGAAGGTATCCTCCTGTCTCTGACACAAATTGTTTTGTTTTTAAAGATCTAGAGTCTTGCTATAAAATTAGTTTGGCCATAAGCTCTTGCTACCAAGAAATCCTTCTGTCCGGGTATAGTGGTGCAGCCGTTTATTCTCAGCACTCAGGAGGCAGAGGCAGGCAGATCTCTGGGAGTTTGAAGCCAGCCTAGTCTACATAGTGAGTTTCAGGATAGCCAGAGCTGCACAGTGAGACACTGTCAGAGACACAAAACAACCGAGAAAAGAAGAAGAAATCCCCTCTCTCCATTCTCCTGAGTAGCCAGTAGGGTGACATGGCTATGTCACTGTGCCCAGCCAGTCCACCCATCTTAAGCTTGATAGGTGTCCGAGAGCTGTGTACATGTGTGTAATCATCACCATAATCATCATCTCACTCCCCTCAAACTGGTTTCTGGTGATCGTACCGGGAATTGAATATACACAGGCTACTTCCTCGCCTCCAGTTAGCACAATGCATTTGAGAATTCACTGTGCCCTTGGGTGTCAAAAGCTTGCCTCTTTATTGTCACATCCTAATCTGTTGCCTAGATATATCTCAGTCTGTTTTTCCATTCTGCAGTTGGTGGACATTGAAAACATTTCCAGTTTGGGGCTCTTCTGAATGAAGTTGTTATAAAAGCACTAGTATGTGTAGGGGGTATAAGAGGTAGTCAAGTCGAAAATCAAGCAACTGGCTTTATAAAAAGCAACTACAACTAAGATTGAGCGTTGGGGGCGGGGACGCTTATACTAACTAGAGGACTGCTGACCAGGCATCTTCCCCAGCATGGGAAAAATGGGTTGCAACATTCCTCGGTAGGGCAGAGTGATACTTACTCTGGTTGTTTAATTTTGACAGGCACTGGAATCGAGCCAACAGACTCGAGGCTCGTTTTCCTGTCTACTCTTTCAGGGCACACTTGATGGCCTGCCTGTCCAGGCAATAGACACAAAGGGCTCTATTTTCAGAGTCAGAAGGTCTAGCCAGTTGTGCAGCTTTGGACATGGGTAATCTTGGCATGTGGATATAAAAAAAAAACTGTAAGGGCGGTTGGAAAGATGACTACGTAAATCATTTTGTGAGTGTCTAGTGCCTAAGCGGGACTCAGTGGGCAGGTATTTTAATCGAAAAACATTTAATTTAAAACAAAACAAAAGCCACCGATGATGTTTCCTTAGGAACCAGGATGCCTCGGTGTAGTTTTTAAGCCACGCCCCATTCCTTCTCTATCATTTCCATAAGCGTGGAAGAACTGGATTAAGCTGAATGTGGTTACATCTCAGAAGCACATCGCTCCAGCCACGGGAGCTCTGGGTGACTGTCTTTTAGCTATCTCCATTGTCACAGCTCTCGGGTTCTTTCTTAAGCAGCACTTGGGGATTTGTGGATTTGTGAACCTATCTGAACAATTCAGTGCCTTCCTTGGAGCCTGGAGTGGCGGTCTGGGTCTGCGTAGTTTGGGGATCTGTTTCTCTGGGGGCCACTTGGATTCATAGGTCCCCTCTGCACCCGCGTGTCCTCTGTGGTGGACTAGATGGGGCACTAGTTGGAACCGGAAGGCAAGGGTTTGAATGCCCGCTTTGTTGCCCCGCCTCCAGCACATTTCGGTTTGGTCTCGGCCTTTGGAACGTCTTTTCCCCCCATCCACAGTAGGTAACACATTACCTCACTAGGTTGCCGCAGGGTTACGCTGCCAGGTCTGTCTCAACAGATGCGTGTTGACTCTGTCGATCACGAGCACTTTTTACCCGGGCATTTTTCATTTCCCACAGACTCCGGACTCCCTCCAATGTTTTTGTAGCTCACTGGGGGTGGGGACGCTTATCTGCATTAAGGCTGCATCGGGAATCCCTAAGTGGTGAGTCAGAACCGTCCAGAACAAATGATCACCTTTAAGAGAGGTGGGGCTGCTTTCTGCCTCCCCGGGGATTAGACTCTCTCACCTGGGTCTTGAGTTTTAAGCTCTTAAGGGGCTGCGGTGAGTCGAGTTAATCCCGCATACAGGCTGCCCAGAAGGGTTGCCCCCGACTTCCTGTCCAGCCCAGCGACCCCCTACTCACTCCTCCCAGTCACCGACCCTGGGGGTGAGGTCCTTGCTTTCATTGATCTGCTGCACGCTGGCTGCAAGAACTTGCAACACTTGGTGCAGGCTGTAGCCCCCGGGCAGTGTCTGCTAGGCTGGCTTTCCACTACCCTCCCTGCGTAGGAGGGACCTCCGCCTGCCCCTGCCCCTGCCCCTCAGCAGGAACTTTGAGGACTCTCCCCGGTGAAGCCTAGGGTGAGCTGGGAAGAGGCGGGACAGCGCTCCGCAGCCCGCGCAGTTTGAACGCGGGCACGTGGGCCTCATTGGGCGAGCGCGTTGCTGTTGGGCGGGGCCAGGTGCTGCATTCCTGCACCTTTGCTGAAGGTTAGACCCAGGTGTGCCTAAGGTTGTCCCGAGGGACGCTAGTAATTTTCCTTGCGCCACTCCCACCCCGCCCCTCTCCCAGAAAAGAAAGGGAGTTGTTTCTGTAAAAAGAAAAATAACCTCCTTAAGGTACCTGGAGGAGGGGAGAGGAGAACCACGGACCCCGAAATCACACCAGGATTCGTTAAAGTTGCCTTTTTACTAAGGAAAGAAGTAAAAGGCAGAAGCCCCTCCTGCATACGTGTGATAATTGGACGTTCCGGGTAAAAAACACTTATAACGAAAAACTGTTGTAAGTTATGTAGCTTCGAAAATGTGTTTAAGGAAAAGAAATTTAAGGCTAGTGAGATGGCTCAGCCGTTGAGGTTAGGCTCGCAACCAGTTTAGCCACGCAGGTATGGTGGTGCACGCTTTTAACCCCAGCTTTCAGGGGGTAGATACAGGCGGATCTTTGTGAATTCAAGGCCTGGTCTACATGATGGGTTCCAGGACAGCAAGCGTTTGTTACATGAGACCCTACCTCTGTCTGTCTGTCTGTCTAATTTTTAAAGTGAATTTTGTTGGAGGATAACAAAGAGCAGACACAGTCCTATGCTGCCCCTCCTGGCTGTACCTTTTCACTGTCAATCACACCTGGTCCGTTGCCAAGTTGCTTTTGCAGTAGCTCTGTAACCTATCAAAGCAGAACAAAAACGGGTTCTCAAGTTTTTCTCTCCCCGTCTCTTTTCACTCTCCAGTCCAGAGCCCAACCGCCAGAAGACACCAGAAGGAAGCCGGTGTTGGGGAAACTCGGCACTCTTTTTACGGCTGGAAGGAGGAGGAACACCAGGAACGGATTAGAGAGTCCCACCAACTCAAATAGCAAATCGGCCTCTGCTAAAGTCCCAGAAACAGAGAGTGAGAAAAGTAAGGCTCAGGGCAACCAACTAAAGCCAACCGACGCGGGCGAGGCTGGCGAAGCTGGCGAGGCGGGCTCCAGGCAGGAGGCTGAGGGCCAGTCCGCTGAGAGCAGTGTCCAGGCAACCCCCTGCGACGCCGGACCGTCACCTTGTTCCAGCATCAAGGTAGGGGTTGTGCAGCAGTGCCTCTGCAATGATTCAGCCCAATTAGAACCTCTGCAGGCAGAGGGAGAGACTTTCCCAGATGCCACCACCGCTGCCAAGGAGCTGTTGCATTCCTCACCAGGGAATCGCTCCGGGCAGGAGAGCGCAGAGACGCCCGCCCGCAGTCCGGGGGAGGACGCGTTGCCTGGCGCTGGCCTCCAACGGGAGGCAGCGAGGGGTGTGTCAGGGTCGCCGCCCGAGGAGCACCTCGTGGGAGGAGTAGGAGAGGCCCCCGACGGAGCCCCCGGCGTGGGTTCCGAAGCGGGCTCTCTGGGGGACCCCGGGGACGCGGTTCCGCCTGGAGAGCCTCCCGCCCAGGGCGCAGAGACCAGCGGCACAGCCGGGCCGGCCGACCGCGCGCATCCCACCAAAGTGCTAAAGTTGGACATCTACTTGAGCAAGACTGAGGTGGCTCAGGTGGCCGAGCCCGCCTCGATTGCTCCGGGGACAGACGACTGCTGCGAGGATTCGGACGACATGGAAAAGAGGTCAAGCGGCCGCCGGTCCGGTCGGCGGAGGAAGTCGCAGAAATCCACCGACTCCCCGGGCGCGGACGCCGTGGCGCCCGAGAGTGCGGCCAAGGACGACGCGGTGTTCGACGACGAGGTGGCGCCAGACGCCGCGGCTGAGAACTGCACGGCGGAAAGGAAAGTGAAATCGGTTCAAGCGGTTCCCGACGGAGGCTCAGCCTCGGTCGCCAGCCCGGAGCCGAAGCCCAGCGCCTGCCCCAGAGGGCAACCGCGAGCGGAGCCGGACCGCGCCAAGCCCCAGTCGCCCACCAAGCGTAAGGGTCGCAGCCGCGTCCCCGAGGCGGTGCCCAGCTCGCCCGGCAGCGGCTCGCGCGCACCCGCCAAGGAGTCCCCACCCAAGAGGGCGCCCGCCGCGGCGGACGGCGGGGAGGAGGCGGGCCGCGTCGTCCCGCGCGAGCTCACGGTCAAAAGCAGCTCGCTGCTGCCTGAGATCAAGCCTGAGCACAAGAGGGGGCCGCTGCCCCACCACTTCGGGGATAGCCGGGCCGACGCCGGTCGCAGTCGAGAGTCGAGCAGGGGAACAGGAGCGTCCGACGCCGACGGCCTGAAGCCCAGGAACCAGTTCGGCGTGGGCAGGTCGACTGTGACCACCAAAGTGACCCTGTAAGTAGCCGAGGAGGAGTGAGTCTGGACTGGGGGCTGCCTAGGGTTGTATGGTTGGTCTGTAACCTGTATTTTTTTTTCCCCTGTTGAAAACTTCAAAGAGAAAAAGAGCTGTTTGTAGAGCTAAGGCTCATTTGGCAGCCTCCGCCGCTATTTCCTGCTAAGACCTAAGTTAAATGAATGCAAAAATAGGATATATCCCTCCGGGGCGCTGTGTTTACGTAAACAGCGGAGATAAGACTTAATGGCTTGACAGAGCTAATTATATTCTTTATCCAAAGCATACAGGGGCATTTCAGGGTAGTCCCAGGGAGCCAGCAGGATTTTGAGAGTGACCCAGTGGCATTGACAGGGGAAACTTTAAGAGAACTTAATCATGGAATTTTAGTATATTGCTGTCCTAAAGCAAGCTTAAAGGACATTTCTAATAACCCCTTTCCATGATCTAGGGAGTTCTTTTATTTCTGGGCTGGGAGTGACTTTTCTCTTATTGAGATGATCGGTGTTATTACTGAAAATTTCCTAAGTGAAAGGACCCGAAACAACAGACCATAACCACTCGCTTGCAAGTTTAGCAATTTCGCAAGTATTTATTGAGTGCCCTTTGTTCTGTGTGCTGTGGGGTAGGTGACCCACACCTGTGATGCACCCCGTTGCCCTCAACGTTTAAGTCCCCCTTGTGGCTGTAAGGAAGGAGCACAGGAATCAAATTAAAAGGGCCAAGTGGATCTTGCCATTGTAAAGAAAGGTTCTGGGAGTACAGGACAAGCAGTCACCGGTTTCCTGGAGGAGCCTGGGCTTGTGGTTTGATGGTAACAGATTTGTGCGGCTAGGAAGACAGCCGGGGAGAGCTCTCTGTAGAATTGAGCTCAAACTAACCGTGACTCTTCCCAGCAGGTGAAAATCATTGAGCTCTCAAATTTTTCCTACTTTGATCACGCACTGATCAAAAAGGCTCGTCGTGTGCAGCCTTATTCTCTTTGAACTGAATGATTTCATTCTACTTGATGTCTTTAAAAGAAGTCAGGTTCGAAACAGGTCTGTCTGGAAGCCAGGAGGAAAACGTGCTTAATGAATAACGTTAAACTGCCTCAGCAGCTGGCAGCCTGGAGACCTTTGACATAATCAGCTATTTATTCTGTAACGGTAGCGTCAGGAAATTTTCCCGAGTGAATGATGCCCATTATTTGTGGAAGACGAGTGTGAAGGAACACAGAAACCTGCTAAGCCTAGGTAGGAGAAACGCTGCTCAACTACATCGGGGCTGGACACTCCACCTGTCGTCCAATTGGAAAGCACCAGTGGAAAAACCAGAAATGTTTCACTGTTAAGGGTTCATCATAAACAAGTTCAGGACGGGATCTTACAATGGAACTCTTCTTTGGGTCTGCATCCTACCGGAACTGAGCCAAGTGTCTTTTTTTTCTCACTACCGATTTTTTTTTTTAATCTTTTTCCTCACCACCCATCTTTTTAAAATTTCTTTTGTACAAGGCCTTACATGCAATGAACTGGAAAAACTAATGAAGTGGAAAATTAAGAATTTTATCTAGTTCTTCGGCCTATGTCAATCTGAGAGAGGCTTTCAGACCCTTTAGTCCTGTGATAGCTGGATTTTAGGCAAAGATATTAACAGACCGTGACTTGGTGGGGATTTTTTGCTTGTTTGTTTGTTTGGTTGGTTTTTTGATGGTCTCACCCTGTAGCCCAGGGTGGCTCCTAACTCACTGAGTAGCCAGGGCTAGCCTGGAACTCAAGACTACTCTGCTTTACTCTCCCAACTGATGGGATTCCACATGTGAGCCTGGTTTGGGAAAGAAATTAAATTAAAAAAAAAAAAGATTGTATTGCCTAAATACCTGTTCAAAAACTAATTTCTTCATGTCCTCTACCAAATGCTGAAATTGGTAAAGGGGTGCGTTTAAGGCGGGGAGGCTCTGCCTTTACAGTCAGCTGTAGCTCCCTACGCTCCCTCTCACAGCATAAAGACGGGCATTACAACACGCATTACAGGAGCCTGCCTTTTAATCAGCCCCAACTGGGTTAATTGCAGTGACTCTTGGTAACACAACTTAATGGTAGAGAGTTTGGTTGTAAAAGATATTTTGATCTGGTGTAAATCCTTAATGAGCAGATGGGCTACCCATCGGGGAGCTGTGGGCTCACCCGGACATTCTCCTCCCACATCCCAAGATGCACTTGATGTCCTCTTCCTGTGCTGACTGGTCAGCTTTTCTTTTCTTTTTTCCTTTTTTTTTTTTTTTTTAATATTCCTCAGATTGTCACCTTTGCCCATTAATTAATTAACACAGCAGTAATCAATTAACACAGCATTTGCAAGCCCTGTGTTTCTGATGGACCTGATAGCTCTCTGAACCCCCATCTCCTATCCCCCAGCCTCTCCACCTCCATCCCCCCACCACACACAAACACACACACACACACACACACACACACACACACACACGGGAAGTAACTGAGGGGCTCCTTCGGGCCAGGCCAGTCTGTCACAGTATAGTGTGTAATGTGGCTTCTGAGACAAGAGGCCCTGTCACTAGCTAGGAGACCTGAGGAGAGTCACCTCCCTCCTCTAGGCCTCAGCTTTCTCCTTTTAGAAGAAAACATGCCAGTTACACTTTGGGTAAACCGAATTAGATAACTTCTCAAGCACTTGGCAAACAGTGGTATTCATTTAGCTACAAACGGACGAGCTCCTCTGCTGCCCTGAGGCGTGTTTATATAAAATGGTTCATAAAACAGAAAAGTAGGAGTGGTTCTGTCTGTGAGCAGCCATGGGGAGCCTCCCTGTCCCTTGGGGAGCCCCCCTCCCTTGGAGAACCTCCTGGTTCCTGAGAAGCCTCTATTAGCCCTAAGTGTAACCCCTCAAGGGGACTTCCAAAAATTCCCTTAACCATAAGTTTTGGATGAAAAAAAATAATTCTAAATTCTATAGGGATTTTGTTTTGTGTTACCTTTTAAGTTACAGGTACAAAAGAAAACAATGGGCCAGGTATGTGAAATACTTTGGCGAAGTTCATGCAGATATTGGTGCGAGAGCCAGGACTGGGGCCAGGGCAGGCAAATGCCAATGAAACACATTTTATTTCTGAGAAAGAGCATACTGTGTACATTAAAGGCATTGTTCCCATAATAAGTAATCAGTCCTACAAAATGCGAATGAGTAGGGAGGCTCTGCCCTACACAGGTTAAAAATCAGTTAACAAATTATGCTATAGCCATATGGTAAAACAATTTGCTTTTTACTAATGTTCGTATAAAATTCCAAGGAATACAGTCTTAGGACCCTGAAAGCTTTAATGTTAACTCATCCTTTTTTTCTTAGCAAAAAACAAGCAGCCAAGAAAGCCCTACGAGCACAGCCGTTTTCATCCTAGTAAAATATTTATGCATAGGAAACCGTTGGGAATGAGGCAGAATTCTGATGAGCAGCAGGTTTATGAATGATTTAAAAACTCTCTCCATATTCAGAGAGACAGCTCAGTGGATACAGGGTGAAGACCTGAGACCCATGTAAAAGGTGGTCATGGGAGTGTGTGTCTGTCAGCCCAGTACTCCTGTAGTGAGGTGGAGATGGAGCCAAGAAAAGTCTGGCAGCTCCCAGACCTGACAGCCTGGGCATGCAGTGCTGAACATGGAGGGACTCTGTCTCAACAAAGTAGAAGCTTGACACACACGCATGGCTGTCCTCTGACTTTACACATGTGTGGGTACATATATATACACACACACATACATACATACACACACACATACATACGCACATATACACACACATACATACATCATACATGCACACACATATATACACACATACACGTACATACATACACATACATATACACACGTACACACATATGTACAAACATACACACGTGCACAATGTACATACAAACACACATGTACATACATGTACATACACACGCACACATACATGTATATACATATACACATATATGTACACACATATACACACATACACTCACATACACATACTCATATCATGCATACACACAAACAAAAATACACATACATACTTTACAAATTTCAGATAGTGAACACATAAACATCAGAAAAATTGGAAGGTAGAGTCAGGAACTCAAGGCCATCTTCAGCCAAGCAGTGAGTTCAAGGCTAGCCCTAACCACATGACTCGTCCCAAAAAAACTAAAGGCAACCAAAACTTTACAGTAAAATAAAAATACATAATCAGTGTCTGGGGAAATAACCTGCATATTTAAAATATGGGGAGGCACTAAGTATTTAAATTTGTTCCTTACACCTTGTAATGTCTCCCAATTCAGAGCCAAACCCTGTGAATGCCTATTAATACTTGGTAAACTGTTTCTTAGATTTATAATCTCACCTGTCATATGCAGGTAAGACACCCATTAAAAGTACCTCGTAGTGTTTGTTGATTTGTTTAGGAAGTTTCACGGGGAAGCCAATGTGCACCAGGAGGGTGTGGACTCTGTGGTGTCTTCCGTAGCTGGTTTGTATGTTCCCCTTAACACCAGGCTGCTAACTGCCCTATTGCCTTTGTTCTTGCAGCCCAGCCAGACCCAAACATGTGGAGCTAAACTTGAAAACCCCGAAGAATCCTGACGGTCTGGGAAATGAGCACAATCCGTTTAGTCAGCCAGTTCATAAGGGTAACACAGCCAACAAAATCTCCTTGTTTGAAAACAAGCGGGCTAGCAGTAGCCCCAGACACCCCGACGTCCGTAATACAAGGAACAATCCTCCCTCCAATAAGACGTTTGTCGGGAGGGCTAAGCTGAACTTAGCCAAAAAGGCCAAAGAAATGGAGCAACCCGAAAAGAAAGCTATGTCAACCAGCCTTCAGAATGGACAGGTGACCAAGGGGCCATCTGCAGAAGGCAAAAACACTGATGTCCCTATCGCCGGAGAAGAGATTCTCCCAGCCATCCCTGCCAAGGATCAGGTCCTCTGCCCTGAGCCTGATCAAAGTGATAAGCTGGATGTGCAAACAGGCACTGCCTGCCCTCCCCAGCCAGCGCCCCCTGCTCTGGTTCCCGAGAAGGACCCTGAGCTCCCCAGAGAGGGCCACCCAGAGGCTGCTGACAGCCAGAGCCCCGTCCTTGTCCTTAACAACACAAATGATCCTGCACAGAACATCACTGCCCTTCATGATGCCAGAGAGTCTCCCCCAAAGCCACAGGGTACATTTTCTGACTCACAGCCGGCCTCTGAGTCATCTAGGGAGTCTCCTCTCCCACCTTCTGCACCCATGCCTGTGGACGCTCCCCAAGATGGCTGTGTTCAAGTTCCCATGTGCAATGTTCCCTACACTGCTCTAGAAGTGTCAGAAAACCATGATGGATGTGCTGTGCCGGTGTCTCCTCACGCTGAGAAAACACCAGTCACCAAACCTGGAGGGAGAGAAGCCAGCCCTCCTTCAACCCCAGAGCACTGCCCAGAAACGATGGGGAAGGAGTGCCCCTCCAAAGTCCTCGTCCAGGTCCGGTCCTTTGTGCTTCCGGTGGAGAACCCTCAGGATGTGAGCTCTCACGTCATCGCAGAAAGCTCTGAAGTTAGAGAGGTGCAGCTGCCCAGCTGTCACAGTAATGAGCCTGAAGTGGTTTCTGTCACCGCGTGTGGTCCCCAGCACGAGGACACACCGGACACATCGCCCAAAGACACCCATCACGCAGAAGAGCGTGTGTCACAGTCTCGCACACACAACGCACAGCCAGAACCCGAGAAGGATCTGCCCATCCAGGCTCAAAGTGAGAGCACTGGGACACCCCTGACAGTGGGGTTCAGCCCCTCCCACTCTCCCAGCAGCAGAAGTCACCCAGAAGGCCTTCAAAGGCCAGGTCCGAGTATGACCAGCCCACTTACCCCCGCCGGTCTTTTGAACGTTTCTGCTAGTAGCGACGACAGTGTCTTGGATTCTTCTTCTGATATGGAAAAATTCACCGAAATTATTAAAAAGATGGACAGTGCAGTCTGTGTGCCCCAGAAAAAAAAGAAGTCCAGGGTCCCCAACTCTCCGACCCCTCACTTCGCTATGCCTCCCATTCACGAGGACAGCTTGGAAAAGGTGTTTGATCCCAATGTGTTTACCATTGGCTTGGGGAAGAAGAAGGAGAACCAGCCTGAGGTGTCACCAGCTTTGCAGTTGCTGCAGAACCATGACCCCATATCCAAACTGAGAGCGAAGCGTGCGTCCACCGAGCAGAGCATCGTCTTCAAGTCCCTGCACGCTAACGGTAATGGGAAGGGTGAGCCTCAGACGACCTCAGAAGCAAACGACAAAGAGAACAGGGACATCAACAGCGGCGGAGTGAAGAGGTCGCGGCTGGAGAAAAGCACACTTTTCTCAAGCATGCTTTCTTCTCTGCCGCAGGACAAAGTCTTCTCTCCCTCCGTGACGTCCGTCCACACGATGAGCACATCGTTTAGCACTTCTCGGAACAGCTCTGTATCTCAGTCATCAGTGGTACAGCCCAGGAAGGAAGGTGACCTACCCTGTGGCTCAGACAAAGAACAGCCACAGCTTGCACCCCACGACTCCTTAAAGGTCTTCAATTTCAACTCCTCAAGTACGTCTCATCTGGGTTTGAGAAGCCCCGGCCACATGGAAAAGTGCCCCCCAAAAGAAGAAAGCAAGGAAGATGTGAGCTCTCGGGGCAGCCTACCCTTACCAGAAAACAGCCTTTCCGACTTAACCAAACTGAAGAACAGCGATGCCGTGGAAAGTGTCCTCAAGTCAAACCTACCGAACGTTGGGAGCGTGGACACGGACTTCCTGGGCCTTTTCAAAGCAAGCCGGTATGACCCAGGCCTTTCTTTTTCTGCAATGTCATTATCAGACTCTATGGTGAGTACTAACTCTTAGAAGCTGGGGTGTTTCTAAACCTAGAGGCAGCGAGGGGCTCAGGTTGTATTGTACAGGGGTTGTGGGCGTGCAATAACTTTTTATTTGTTCACCGTGTGCCTTTTGTTTTGTTCTGTTTCGTTTCGTTTTGAGACAGGGTTTCTTGGTGTAGCCCTGGCTGTCCTAGAGTTAGTTCTGTACAGCAGGCTGGCCTCAAATCCACAGAGAGCCACCTGTCTCTGTGCTTTGGTTAAAGGTGTGCACCACCACGGCTGGCTTTAACCCCCCCCCCCCCCGAGACATTTGTGGTCAGGCAGGGGGAATATGTTCTATGCTTCAAGGCACTTGAGAATGCCAGTATTGTGCTGTGAAAAGTGTAAGAAAGATTCTCTGAGAGTTCAGAAAACCTAGGAGAGCCACGTTCTTCACCCAGGGCTATATTTAGAATTTTCAAGATGTGTGAAACAGCTTCCTCTTCTTGCAAAGGCCCCACCCAGCCAAAGGATCTCCCCTGCTTCTTCCTCTTGGGCTCTGTGGTTTCACTTACTCTCCATAGGCGTCATACGTACAGCGGGGAAAGCACCCAAGTGGGAATTTGTTTTCCCCTGGTTGGCAGCATGAAGAGTTTAGTTTGCATTGACTCTTCCCCTCAGCGTAATAGAGGGAGCTGCAAAATACTGCTTCCGTTTCTTCCTCTCAGACGTGTTTGAAATTTCCTCTTGGATGGAGACCGATCTCGGGACCTCTTGTATTAAGCACACTGCTTGTTGGGTCCCTCACCAGCCCAGGACTGTTTGCATGTGGGTTTGTGCCCTTCTGGTTCCAAGCTTGCCGTTTAAGTTGAGGAGACTGTGAACTCAACTCATCTTGCCATGAGCAAAGCTGCCGGGCAAGTGGAGACATGACCACAGAAAAGACCTGGCGCCCTTCTTCACCAGGCTGCTGTGGCAGTGTGTGGAAGTGGTTTCTGCTGAACTCCCATTAAATGCTGTGATTTTGGAGGCTTCTTCAAAACATGTGCTTGGCTGGTTGTGGTGAGGCACACCACAATCACGGCACTCGGGAGGCTGAGGCAGGTAGAGAGAAAGTTCAAGACCTGCTTCAGCTATATAACAAAAGTAACACACACCACACACACGCACACACACACATGTACAGACACACATGTGCACACACACATGTGCACACACACCACACACATGTACACACACACCACATACATACACCACACACACACCACACACACACCACACACATACATGTACACACACATGTACAGACACACATGTGCACACACACATGTGCACACACCACACACATGTGCACACACACCACATACATACACCACACACACACATCACACACATACATGTACACACACACCACACACATGTGCACACACACCACATACATATACCACACACACCCCACACACATACACCACACATACACACACATGTGCACACACCACACACATGTGCACACACACCACATACATACACCACACACACCACACACACACACCACACACACATACATGTGCACACACACCACACACATGTGCACACACACCACATACATATACCACACACACCCCACACACATACACCACATATACACACATGTGCACACACACATGCACACATACATATACACACATACACCACACACCACACACACAAAAACACGTGCACACACACATATACACACACTCACGTGCACACATACATACACACACACGTGCACACACATGTACAACACACATACACACACACACACACACAAAACGGGAAAAAAATATTTATCTCTGAAACCAAGTCAGATGGCATAAAAGAAGAAATTAAGAGTTTCACTGACTTCTAGGCCTTTTATGCTAATTTTCAAACTGTCTTTCTTTGGGTCTTGGGCCTTGTAGTTTATATTTAATGTATTTCTTCACTTTTGTTTTAAATTTTAGGCGTGTCCTTCAGTTTACTGACTTGTCACATTTGCACAATACAGCTCAGCACATGCTGTTTGGTTTCTCATAATCCACACGAGGGTCTTGTTCAGGCCAATGCAGTCGTTAGTCCACTGCTGTAGGGGGTGAGACCAAGGGCAGGCCTTGGGAGAGGCACACAGGCCAGCCTGTAAGTAGCCATCTTTTGTAGTGTTTTTACAGGTATAATTATTATTTTTATTATCTTACACATTCGGGTTTTAGTGGTCTCCCCAGGTGATCTGGTAATGGTTACTTCTGAAGCCATGTAAAAAGGTATTTTTATCAGGGCTGGAGAGATGGCTCAATGGTTAGGGCACTGGTTGCTGTTTCAGAGAACCCAATTCAATACCTAGCAAAGGCATGGTAGCTTATAACTGTCTGTAACTCCAGTACCAGGGCCTTCTGACTAACAAGGATACTTGGTGCACATCCATACATGTGGGCAAAACATCCAACACATAAATCTTTAAAATCTGCTATGTGCAGTGTGTATTGTGAAATGTATTATACCTCCTTTTCTTCTTTTTTCTCTTGCTTTTCTGGGGATTGAACCCACAGCCTTGCACACGCTAGGTGAGTGCTCTGCCGTTGTGCCACATCCCTGACCCTCTTTTTACCTTTCTGTTTTGAGATGAAGAATCTGACTGAATTCCCTCGTCTGGTCCTGAATGCACTCCGTAGCCTAGGCATCCTTGGATTGGTGACTCTCACCTATTCTCTCCTGTAGCTGCAGGTGTGGGAAAGTGTCCCTCGGCCTCAGTGTGCACAGTTTCCTTTAGACTGGTGCTTGTCACATGATGGATAAGTTACTGGGGCAACGCAGTGTTTACAGATCCAATGGGGTGTGTGTATGAACACACTAACCAGCTTAGCTCTTTCCTTGACATGCAGTCTCCTGGTTGGGTCTTAGTCCGTGAACCGATATAAAACACAGATCTGACTTTTGGGCCCCAAATTTTCTAGTATCGTTGGAAATGCTCTAGACGTTAAAGTGAGTAGAAGCTTTAATACAGGTGCATTTGGAAAATCTTGTAGTGTAATCGTGTAAACTCACAAAGAACACTGACAATGCCTGAGTTAGAGCCAAGATAGACTGCCTCAGTGCTGGTAAACGGTGGAGTAAATATGTTCTGATTTGAAGGATCTCGGGGAGAAAAGGCAACCGCCCCGTGATGCTGCAATTGTTAACCACATTTCCGTTCCTCTGATTGCAGACTCTTAGAGGAAGTATGCACAATAAACTCAATCCCCGGCCTGGCAAGGTAAGGTTATTCTAATTTCTAGTCCAGATTCTCTCCCGGTCTGGTGAAGGGAGACAAAATGCTGCCACTTCCATTGTCTTGCAGGTCGTGATATTCAGTGAGCCCGACGTCTCTGAGGAGTGCATCGAGGTGTTTGGGGACATCCAGGACTGCAGTTCTTGGAGCCTTTCTCCAGTGGTACTAGTGAAAGTTGTCCGAGGATGGTAAGAATGCGCCGCAGGTGCAGCTTACAGCTGGTGTCAGAGTGCACTGCAGGTGCAGCTTACAGCTGGTGTCAGAGTGCACTGCAGGTGCAGCTTACAGCTGGTGTCAGAGTGCACTGCAGGTGCAGCTAACAGCTGGTGTCAGAGTGCACTGCAGGTGCAGCTAACAGCTGGTGTCAGAGTGCACTGCAGGTGCAGCTAACAGCTGGTGTCAGAGTGCTCTGCAGGTGCAGCTTACAGCTGGTGTCAGAGTGCACTGCAGGTGCAGCTAACAGCTGGTGTCAGAGTACACTGCAGGTGCAGCTAACAGCTGGTGTCAGAGTGCACTGCAGGTGCAGCTTACAGCTGGTGTTTAGCTTTCTCAGTTATGATTTGGACCTCACCACATACTTATGTGTGTGCCTTTATCAGCATAAATGATTTAAAACACTGTTGATGGTAAGATAAGAAACCTGTGTCTAACACACATGGTTTTGACTGTAAAAGTGATAACCTGTTTAGACAAATCATAAAAATACAGTAGAACAAACTTCTTTTCCCCAGATATCTCCACATAACATTGCTTCAGATAGAATTGGGACCCATAGTATCGTCTTGGCTCATGGGTATCTAATGAGGTTGGTAAGGATTGCATTTGGAAGCTGGAGCAATGGCTTGGCAGGGAAAAGTACTTTTAGTTCTTCGAGGGGACCTGGGTTTGGTTTCCAGCATCCACAGGTTGCTTGACACCATCTGAAACTCCTGTTTCATGAGATCAGACATCTTCCTCTGGCCTCTGCTGGTACTGAATACAAGTACCCAGACAGACATACAGACCAAAACCACAAAAACAAAAACATGTAGAAACAAGTAAAGCTTATATATATATTTTTTTTGGTTCTTTTTTTTTTTTTTTCCCGGAGCTGGGGACCGAACCCAGGGCCTTGCGCTTCCTAGGTAAGCGCTCTACCACTGAGCTAAACCCCAGCTAAAGCTTATATTTTTAAAATCACATTTGTTTAGGCTGGAGAGATGGCTCAGTGGTTAAGAGCACTGACTGCTCTTCCAGAGGTCCTGAGTTCAAATCCCAGCAACCACATGGTGGCTCACAACCATTTGTAATGAGATCTGATGCCCTCCCCTCTTCTGGTGTGTCTGAAGACAGCAACAGTGTACTCATACATAAAATAAATAAATCTTATTGAACAATTACATTTGTTCTATTTATAGGTCAGGTGTGACTTGTTAAACCTGTATGGGGTTAAACAAAGCTGGATGTGGTTGCTCATGCCAATAATCCTAGCACTCAAGAGGTTAAAAGAAAGTCACTGTGAGTTCCAAGCCAGCCTGGTCTTATGTAGCAAGACCTAATCTCAAACACACGCACACCGGTGCACCCACACGGATCAGCATACACACGCACACGTGCACACACATGTACATGCTCACACATGCACATGTGCATACACACACACACACACACACACACACACGCACGCACACACGCACGCACCCTGCAAAGCTAGCAAGCTCACTCACTGGGTAGAAGTGCTTGCCACCAAGCGTGGTGAGCTGAGCTCGTTTCCTAGGACACACACGGTGCTGGGAGAGCACTGACTCCTACGAGTTGCCCTCTGACCTCCACCTGAACACCGTGGATCACATACCCAGGCACACACACACAAATACATTTGAGAAATGGAAGCAAGATCTCACTATGAAGAGCAGACTGACCTTGAACTCACAGAGCTCCATCTGCCTGTATCTGCCTCCCGAGGCTGGAGTTAAAGGAGTATATCACCACGCCCAGGCAATAATTTAATAAATCAGTAAACCAAATGAGCTTGTAGGGAAAGATAAATAAATTTCTAGGACTTCACTGAAGAAGTGAGCTGAAGTTTGACAAAAGTTAGTTTTGATTAGGAGATTAACGAAAATGTAAACACTGTGACAGTTTCTAAAATCTTTAGCTGGTTGGGTTGTCTCTCCGAAACGCACAGGAAGTTGAGTGAAGGGAAACAACTACAAACAATCAAGGTACCGTGTTTGTCTTCATTTTGTCTGTGCACGCTGGGCTGGGGACAAACACTATACACCAAACAGAGTTACGACCTAAAAAGTTAGCTGTGTTTCATTTAATCTCCATCTAATTAATTATACAACATCTTTTCCAACAGGACTTTTAATATTTTAATGTTTTTCTAAATAGTGAACATCTTCCCTAGAAAAACAAAGTGTACTTTCATTATCAAATTAGAAGACTGAAAATTACGCTAAAAACAAATTTTGCGAGATAATTTCGTTTGTAGCATGGCTGCTGCTATCTCTTTTGAAACCGTTTCTTGTTTAGTTTTAACAATTTATTTTTTAATTATGTATATGTGTGTGTGTTAGTGTTTGTGCGTACAAATGCCCATGGAGGCCAGAGGCATCAGACATCAGAAATGTAGGTGGTGGTGGTTGAGAGCCACCCAGTGTGTGCTAGGATTCAACCTTAGTCCCTCTGCAGAAGCAGTAGTCACTCCTAACCATTGGACCACCTCCCCAGTCCTCCTTTAGCAACTCAAAATGTCTTCTTGAAGGTGTGAGCCCTCTCCACTCTCACTGTGATGTTTTTCTGAATTCTGTGTGGTTGCTGGGGAGAATCTTTCAAAACTCCCCCCTTTTTTAAAAAGACAAATATAGTTCTGTGTATCAATGTGTCCATTGATTCAACTGTGATGTGTTCACTATAATTCCATTAAGAGAAATGGGTGGTACCATACATGCAAGGGGAAAGCTCTTCCAGGGAGCACATATGACAGTCTCCCTTGTCAGCTCCATGGACATGGGCACACTATCACAGTGATAACTCAAACACTCTCCAAAAATACCTGTAGAGTTCTTTAAGTATCTGAGGCGTCATAAGACCCAGAAAGGTTGGTCCTGGGGAAGGGCTTGTGCCGTTTCTAGTTAGGGGCGTACACTGCACATTGGCCAGAATTAAACAGTCATGCCTGCCTCACCGTAACTGATAATGGCTTCGTTGTGTTTTGTTCATAGTTGGATTTTGTATGAGAAAGCCAACTTTGAAGGGCACTCCCTTGCCCTAGAGGAAGGTGAACTGGAACTGTCCAATCTCTGGGGAACAGAGGACATTTTGGATGAAGAAGCAGAGTCTGATAAACCCGTGGTGATCGGTTCCATCAGGCACGTGGTCCAGGTAGGTTGTGGGAAGTGTGGACCTCATCCAGCACACGGAGATGGGCGTCAGAGATAATCTTAATTTAAGGGACCCATTTTACGAAACGAATGAAAAAAGAAAACATTTGCTTGGTACTCTGTGGATATGCATTTTATGATGTAAGCACTTGTATATCATAAATCAATTAGAAAAGGAACATTATAATCACTAGATAATTTCATGATAACCGCCCCTGCCTTCCACTCACACCCCAAAGGAGCAGCTGAATAAGTAACCTGGCTGCCGTGAATTCTCTGTGAACTATTTTCTTTTTAAGACTTCCTTTATTTCGTATTTATGTTTCTCTCTCTCTCTCTCTCTCTCTCTCTCTCTCTCTCTCTCTCTGTGTGTGTGTGTGTGTGTGTGTGTGTGTGTGTGTGTGTGTGTGAGCACGTGTGTGAAAATATGTGCACAGGTGCCTGTGGAGGCAAGAAGAGGGTGTGAGGTCCCCTGGACCTGGCTCTGAGCCGGTGACAGAGGTACGAGGGCCTGCACTCTGGTCCTCTGTAACTACAGCAAGGACTCTAACTGTCGAGCCATCCCTCCAGTCCCTTGCTTAGTATTTTATGTCTACAAAACATTCTGCTTTCCCTAAGTACTTTAAGATGTATTTTACTTTAGAAAGTCAGGATAGAAATAGTTTAGTTGACGGCTGGGCTCAGATTTTGTGGATTTAAAATAGTATTTGGATCTCTCTCGTTGCTTCCTGGCTGTCATTAGGTGACCTGCCCTAAGGTTCACACATGCTACAGTGATATCCAGGTTCATCTTAGATCCTGGCGATGACCTTGAACTTATGGACCCAAAATAAACCTTTCCTCTAAACAACGACAGAACCCCAGATTACTTGAGATATTTGAGGTCAATTACAGATTTCCTGCCTGTTTTTTAAGGAAGAAGGTGTAGTCAGCATGTTTCTCTGTAAACATGTAATTTCTGGTGTCTTACAAGTGGAAGGCTAAATAATAAACTTTATACAACGGAGGGGGAGTGCGGTAGAGAAAAATGGAAGCTTCTAAAATGGGAAAGAAGGAAGCAGAGAGAAGCGCTGCCTAGTTCCTAGGTCAGTGCTGCCTCTTGTTTGCTTTAAGACTGGGAAGCTCGGGCCAGCCTTGAACTTCGCGATCTTCCTGTTTCCTCTCCACGCACTGGGATCACACTACAGGTCAATATCGCTGAGACTTAGATGACGATCATTAACCCCAAAGGGTTTATCTTCTAGTGGCTTTTGGCATGGTCTGACTCTCTAGTTCAAGCTTTTCAAAACATTGCAGCCACGTTCCTGCATGGTCTTAGCTCCCAGAATAATATGTGTACTATTTGTATGTGTATGTATATGTATATGTGTATGTATATGTATAATATATATGTGTATATGCATATATGTATATAATGTATAATATGTGTGTATATGTATATGTGTATGTGTGTATAATATATATATGTATGTATAATATAGGCATGTATGTATGTATATAATGTACCATCATAGCCAGTTCAATTTTTCATTTTAACTAGGGTACAGAGTGTGATGAAGTCATATAAGATATGAGGATTACTACTTTATTATTTTATGTGTATGAGTAATTTTTTTCCTGCATGTACTTCTGTGCACCACATGTGTGTCTGGTACACAGGTGGGTGGAGAGCCTTCATGCGGGTGCTGGGGATTGAACTCTGGTCCTTTGTAACAACTTCAGGGCTCTTAACCACTGAGCCGACTCTTCAGCTCCGAGGAAACACTATTTTAAGATGTCCTCTCCGTAGAATATTTCCCATTTACATATAAGTGTAGCACACACGCCTACATTTTTATTTATTTATTTATTGCTCAAATCGTATGTGTAATGACGCGTTGTTTAAAGCAGTCATCTGAAGTTTGCCATCATGACTCATGTCTGTCCCTTCACTTATCTGAGCTCATGCCCTCTGGTCGGCCGTATTCGAATCTCCTGTTCGGATAATTCTAATGTACCACAAATACAATGCTGTTGTCCCCTTCTATTCCACACCTCGGTTCTCAGTCATTGTTTTCTGTCTTCATGATTATTCTCCAAGATCACATCCTGTGAGTAACTGCTCTCCGTGATTCGTGCAGGAGGAAGCTCGGGGACATAACTCCCGTTTGCTAAAACAGCGAAAGCTTTTCACGTCGCCACGTGGCTCGAGGCTCAGCCGCTTGTGACACTTGTGTGGTACGCGAGTGATTCACCGACATTGCTATTTCCAGTGACAACAGATCTTAGGGTTGCTCCTCGCATTGTTTAGCCTTTCGGCTTTTTAAGATGGTGTTTTTAATTGTGCATATGTATGTGTATAGGGGGCTGTGTGCTCGTGAGTGTGATGCCTGTGGAATCCGGACGAGGGTGTCAGGTCCTCTGTGGCTGGAGTCGCAGGTGGTTTCCAGAAGGCTGCTGTGGGTGCTGGGAGTGGAGCGCTAGTCCTCTGCAAGAGCGGCAAGCGCTCTTAACCACTGGGCTATCCCTCCAGCCCTCCCTCCTCCTCCTTCTCCTCCTCCTCCCTCTCCTCCCCCTCCTCCTCTTCTTCTTCCTCTTCCTCCCTCTCCTCTTCCCCCCCTCTTCCTCCCTCTCCTCCTCCTCCTCTTCTTCCTCCTCTTCCTCCCTCTTCTCCTCCTCCTCTTCTTCCTCCTCCTCCTCCCTCTCCTCCTCCTCCCCCTCCCCCTGCTCTTCCTCCTCCCCCTTTTCCTCTTCCTCCTCCCCTTCCCCCTCCTCTTCCCCCTCCCTCCTCTTCCTCCTCCTCCTCTTTTCCCTCTTTATCTTCTAAATATGCTTTGTGAACACAACTGTTTGTAACTCCAGTTCAGCACCAGAACAAGGCACGCATGTGATACGTACACACAGGCGCTTACACATACACATTAACTTTTTAAATAACGTTTTCAGTTATCGCAAGAGAAAGAACAGTGAACTTATTTACAAGTTCGGCACACGGCATATTTGTTGTATATGTAATATGTGGGTTTTTTTTTTCTTCCAGGATTACAGAATTAGTCAGATTGACTTGTTTACTGAGCCGGATGGGTTAGGACTCCTGAACTCCTACTTTGACGACACTGAGGAAATGCAGGGCTTTGGCGTGATGCAGAAGACGTGTTCCATCAAAGTGCACTGGGGCACGTAAGTCTTCTATGTCAAATGCGGCTTTAATAAGGCTCCGTTAGGAGTACTTGAGAGGGTGTAGGGACTCAGCATGGGATCCAAACTCCAGTCTCTAGGCCTTGTACTTCACCCACAGGGCTCTGGGTGCTGAACCATTACCCCACCCCCACTCCTCTTAACCAGCCTCCCCATTTCCTGTGCTGGGGTTAATCTGAGCCACTGAGCTGTATATCCCAGCCATGGAAAACCCGGTCTCCATAGGACCTTTCCTTTACCACAGAGAAACCAGCCCTTCACAGCTGCACAGTGGATTATACATTCATGATCATTGCAAGGATGCGATTCAGTGTTTCAGGTGGGACGGGTTCGAGCAGAACACACTTCCTTCGCCATTGTTATACAAGGCTGTGTGTTGGCTATGCAAGCCTCGTGAAACTGTAATAATGTTTGGAAGGAAATGGGAAGGAAATAGGAAGGAAGTTGGAAGGAAATAGGAAGGAAATGGGAAGGAAATGGGGGATGAGGATTAAAAAGTGGAGGTGCAGGACAGAGGGCGTGGTCTCTGAAGCAGAGCCCAAAGCCCAGGCACAGGGAGGGTATCTGCAAAATGCTACAAAAACCCCATCAAAGTTACTCAACATTATATATAAAAATCTTTCTTTGGAAGTTACTACAATTATTTATTTATTTATTTATTTATTTATGGTATTTGCGTACACTGTGTAGACACACACACACATATATATATATATATATATATATATATATATATGTATGTATGTGGCATGTGTGTGCTATAGAGTATGTGTGGAAGTTAAAGGACTTTTAGGAATCAGTTTCTCTTTCCAGCATGTGGGCCCTGAGTATCGAACTCAGGTCACCAGGCTTGGCGTCACGCACTTTCACCCCACGCAGCCATCTCGTCACCCGTGCCTCTTCTCTTTTAAACACTGTGTTTTTGTGTAAGTTTTCTGAGGTGCGTAATTAGATCAATGATACCGTATGTGACATATAGCTATTTACGTATTCCGTGAACACTGACAAGTTTTTAGGAGTGGGACGTGCGGCCAGAGGTTTCGTAGTTTCGTAGTCTGCCTTATAAAGTGATCTAAGTTATGCTGAGCTGACGAGAGAACACCCCTTAGCCGAGTCTCGGGTGCTCTGTTGGCTGCTGAGAAACTTAGTTTGAGGTTGTTGTTATCATGGAGAGCGGTTTGCTTGTGCAGGCTGAGGGACCAAGTAACCTGCAGATCACGAATTCCAACTTTCAGTCCTCTGAAATCACGAACTGGCACCATCTGGGTGACTGTAGGAAGCGAGACTAAGGGGCTTTGGCTTGGAGTGGGTAGTAGGCATCTTTGAAGGTAGAAGAAACTCTGTCTGTTTTCTGATGTTCTGTGGGGACCTGCAGGAAGCAGCTGGACACCGAGAAGTTGGCTTTGGCTTCCTGGTGGTTGAAATGGAAGCAGCCGCCTTGCTAAGTAGACAGTTTCTAGTCACAGGCGGTATTCAAACCAAGGACAGTGTTTTATTTATCTAGGGCTTGGTAACAGGGAATAAGTTGTCGATCAGCTACCTCCTTTATGACTTTTTGTTCTTTTATTTGTCTAAAAATTTGAAATACACCTAGAGAAAAACCAGTCCTCCGTCTTAGCAATTTTCTGTGACTCCATCCATGAGGAGAGAGACCCCGTGACTCAATTGATAACTGAGTTACCTCTTGAAGGTCTGCCTGATCCCCTCTTACTACCTCCCAGTGGAGGTTACGTTTCAACATGGCATTTTGAGGGGCACGTCCAAGCCACAGTCCCTGCCTCTGTCTGTGAGTGAGTTGGTAGCAGGGGGAGCATGGCGAAGGGAAAGGGCACAATTTAGGATTGCTGACTGCTATAAAGAGGTGGCTAAGAAGGGAGAAAGAGAGGAAAGCAGCAGGGAAGCCATTCAAGTCATACAGGCAAGAGGTGATACGGCTTAGATGCTGTGGCAGTGGCGGCAGGAAGTGGTGAGACTTGAGATGCATTTTGAAGGCAGAACCGGCTGCATTTTGCCTATAAATTGTATTTAGGTGCAGGGGCTTGGAAGCTTGGCCTCTTCTGAGATGGAGACCTACAGGAAGAGTGTGGAGGGAAGAGGGGAATTCAGAAGTGGTTTTTGGGCATGTTAAATCCGAGATCCACTGTGAGTGGGCAGGAGAGGGCAGGAGGGTGAGCAGAAGTGTGGGCCTGGGTTGCAGGGAGAGGTCGCGGGTAGAACCTGGCAGTCTTCCACTTAGGGGAGGTTTTGAAAGGACTGTGGATGTAACTGACTCAGAGCGTTTGCCTGGTGTGCAGGATTGCCTGGAGGTCAGCCCCCAGCCCTGCAGGGAAGAGAAGCAGAGAAAAGCAAGTTCTGAAAGGGAAAAATGACCGTGAGAAGACTAAATTATGTACTACACGAGATCCCAAAGTCCAGTGGACACGGCTGAGGGAAAAGGCATTACGTGCCTCAGGCACTTTCATGTTGAGAGATTGGGAAGCCTGGTAGAATGTCTTCATGACCCCTGCCTTTGGGCGTCTTCTTTAGCTGTTCACCTCTGTGCCAGTGGCCTGCAATGTCCGTTCAAAGTCCGGCTCACTGAACTCAGTTGCTAAGCTCGGGGCATTAATGCTTTCACGGATCTCTAAGGAAGAGGACTGTTTATGGCTGGCTTAGTCTCTCCATCCACCCTGCTCTCCCTAGTGTGGGATGACAGATGTGAGCCACCACCTCTGGCTAGGTTGGGGGACTTCACTGGTAATAAGCACCCGGCCGTCGGTGCAGTGTTCTCAGTGTGTGAGCAGAGAAGTCCTGGGGGCGGGGTGGGGGAGGTTGGGGTGGGGATGAGGGTCGGGTGGAGAGGGGTTGGGGAGATGAGGTAGGGGTGCTTTCCTTTATCCCGTTAGGAAACATGTCCCTGGGGCCCCTTCACTCTAGATTAAGCTCTTCCGCCCATGTCTAAGGGTGTCACGGGCCTTCTCAGATTGTTTCTTGAGGGAATGAGTAATTCTTAACTAAGTTCGCCTTTCAAATTCTGTTGGCTATGACTGATATCTAAACCTTAGCTTTAACGGTTGGTTACTCTTAGCCCCCATCCTCCTCGAGGCAAAGTCAGGCTTGCATAGTTCTAGGGTGTGTTTTAATAAAACCAAAGACTTTTAGAACATCAAAGGGAGCCTACCTACGATGTAAGCAAGGAAGACAGGCGGGCCACCCTTGCCTGGACCAGGGTCATTAGCTAAAGAGAGCTGGTGACTGGAAGTGAAGCGACTGCCTTCTCACGAGCCAAGCTTGCTCTTCTCACTCTTACTAAAAGTAGTTGTCGTCTACAGAAGGATGTATGTCCGCACGTGTTTTCCGGGGCCTAGTAACGACACAACCCTGTGGGAGCTACCACCAAACTCCTGACCTAGGTGACTTCCAGCCGTGCCGCAGATCCATGTCACTTGCTCTGGTCCCAGTCTCCTCTGCGCACACATAAATCCTCTCCTAGGACCGCACACACCATTGCTTTGCCTGTGTTTTTCGCTGCTGTGTGATAGTAACAATATATATTATACCGTGGATGTGACATTGCAATGTCTTTAGGATCAGCAGCGAACATTCAGAAGGCTGAGCGGTGCACACGGTGAGGATGCTTGTAGATCAGCGAAGACTCGTGACCCGTGAGGGGTTGCTTGACAAGCTATGCAGGCTCCCGGCCACTGTCTGTTGGGTCCTACTTATAATGTCCCCAAGCGTCATGCGTCCTGTCAATGGCTTTTGCTTCAGCAAAACATCATGAGTCTGCATCACGTGACACAACCAGAAATTTCCAACACACACACACACACACACACACACACACACACACGCATTTATAAATATATAAATATGGGTATGTTTTCAGGGCTGACCATTTGGCATTGACTCTTCCCTGGGGAGGACTTCCTCCCCACCCCCCTTAGTCATTTGTGGTTCCGTGTCTGGTGTAGAGGCCTCATGAGCTCTCCTTTTGCTCTCCTTCCATGCTGTCTCGTGGCTGTGGTGTTGTTCAGGTCACGTTTCGGCAGCCGTGTGGATGAAGGCTCATGGGCGTAGCGCCTCTGACATTTCTAGGAGACACCGTTTCACAGCAACCCTCCTATTCCTCTGCTCTCCCAATCTTTCTGCCCCTCCCCTGCAATGAGCCCTGAGCTCTAAGAGGCCTTCGGCCAGTTGTCTCGGAGCGTGGGCTTCTCTGAGTGCTTGTTTTCCTGTGATCCTCTTACTCCCTGAATGTCGTTTGTGTGAAGGGTTAGGTGGAACGGTTTGATTAGATTTAGGTTGGATTTAGCTGGACAGTTTTGGCCAGGGCACTTCCTTCGAGGGGCCGCCATGTATTTGTGATGCGTCCTCATGTGACAAACTAACCACTGGCCTACCGACGATGTCACGTCTGCTTGTCTAGTTAACACGGGTCCTTGCACATCCCTCCTTTGCCAAGTTAGTCAGAGGTTTTTGAAGATCCTCACATTTAAATTTCAGTTAATTTTCATAAATATTTGGCCAGTGTTTATGTCCAGTCACATCCCCTAGGACCCAGCTGGGCATGCTCAGTTTAGTGTTGCCTGCTAGATGGCCGGTCTATGAGTCAATTGCTCTAAGAACAAACACACGTCATGAGACTGATTTTTCTTACGGAACGGAGGGGTATTTCTAAAGGAATGACAACACATATTTTAATATAAAGATTAGTGGCCATTGTTCAGCAGTTTTTATGTATGGTTCTTAAGAACCACTGGTGTGGGCTGGAGAGATGGCTCAGTGATTAAGAGCACCGACTGCTCTTCCGGAGGTCCTGAGTTCAATTCCCAGCAACCACATGGTGGCTCACAACCATCTGTAATGGAATCTGATGCCCTCTTCTGGTGTGTCTGAAGACAATCACAGTATACTTATATATGATAAATAAATCTTTAAAAAGAAAAAGAATACATTCGTGCACATCCCTCATGTATATTTTTATGTACACACTTCAGAATATTCATGATGGTAAAAATAAACACATGGTTCTTGTACTACAATTGATACGACTAAAAACCATGCATTTTAGTGAGCATGGCTCGTTAGTTACCTCAGGACAGTGGAGAAGGGAAAACGTTCCTTTAGAAACGGAAATGGCTCTGCCTGAAGAAAATCCCCTGCCCTCCTAAGGCTCTGCTTAAGATCTTCAGATCCCGGAGCGCACCTGCGTAGGTGAAAGTCTGCCCCAGTTTACTCAGAAGGTCCCCCAGTTTACTCAGAAGGTCCCCCGCACTGGCTCTTGGAGGGAGGACTCGCCACTTTATATGCTCTGCTCCTAGCAGAGTCCCCCACCCCCTTCTGTATTTGCTGTGTGACTAACCCATGTGCTTCAAGGAGAGTGAAACTTTAGTATCAGATGAAAGCCTGTCACAGATCAGCCTAAAGAAGGAAAGGCCACAAGAGAAGGGACTTTGAAATCTTCATTTTGAGTCTAGGGAGAGGGCTCAGCAGTTAAGAGCACACAGGTTGCTCTTCTGAAGGACAAGGGTTCAATTCCCAGCATCCAGATGGCAGCCCACGACTGTCTGTAATTTCAGTTCCAGGGGATCTGATATTCTAAGAGAGACATACATGCAGGCAAAACACCACTATACATAAAAATAAATCTTAAAAAGAAAAAAAATCATGTCAAAATTTCAGGGTTACTACATGATTCACCCATGCCCTTTATGAGAAATCACAGCCACCCACTTGTGAGGGAGTCAGACTCAACAGGTTCTGTGCTCACTGCAGAACCTCCCTTCCTCAGCTAGCATGCAGAGCCAGCCTTGGGCTCCAGGAATGTGTGTGTTGTCCTGACTCTCATGGTTTAGATACAGGAAGTTAGTGTGACCCCCACAGCCTGTGCCTTCTGGCTTAGAGGTATTGCAGGCTGTTTAAGAGATGGGCTTCTTTCTCCCTTAGTTAGCTTATTCTAAAGTGTAACATTAGCACAGAAACACACACACACACACACACACACACACACACACACACACACAAAACAAACAACAAAAAACCTTGACTATATAGACTGAGTGTATTTTGTTAGCTAGAATGGTACATCCATCCCAGCAGGTCATCCAGGCTCCCTCCTGGCTCCTCTGCTGCTCCCCTCCCCCATCTCCTCCTCCACCCCTCTCCCATCCCCTCTCCCATCCCCTCTCCCACTCTCTTCCCCATCCCCTCCCCATCCCCTCCTATCTCCTCCCCCATTCCCTCTGCTATCTCCTCTCCCACCCCCTCCCTCTCCCCCCCCCCCATGTGACTGTGATCTAGCCTGGCTTTGGTCTCTACTTGTGGACCATGGGGCCTCCTAGTTTTTGTGTACGTGTTGATTGATCTTTAGCAGGAACTAGGTGACAAATCTCTGGGTAATTAGTCTAAAAATGTCCAAGGGCATCTTTAACACGAACAAATGGATGTTCACTAAAAATGGATGTTCAGCCCAAACCAGAAACAGGAGAAAAGCAACCCCATCCTCAGACCTGTTTTGCTATGAAGGGTTTATTTAGAGCTCCCCCTTTTGGGCCAACATCTGGGAACATAGTGTGGTTCATAGAGTACCCCAGACAGGTGATTCAGCCAGACAACAGTTATCACTTGGGTGGGGCTGCGATCAGAAAGGAGAGCCCGGGAGGAGCTAGCCGTGTTTCCGAGGGAAGGCAATATCTGAATTCTATAAATCACTTCTCCAATAGTGGCACCCTCCCAGAGACGTGCCCTTAGCTCCAGTGGGCGCACGTTTATGGCTCCCTGTCCTTTGCTCAGGAGTAGGTGGGGCCGCCGTTCCCTGGCCAAGGTAGAAGCTGACAAGCCCGGTACAGGGATGTGGTACTTCATGTCGGAAGGTGTTGCACCCTGGGAACAGGCAGCCCTTGGGCCCCTGACAACAGCAGTGTGTGCTGAGGGGTGCACACGAGGATGCTTGTGACAGTGAGAAGAGTGGATTGTGTTTGGAACACTCCCAGCAGTGGGGAAAAAACCTGCTGTGAAAAACTGACAGAGAGGGGTATCAGGGGTCAGCTCACAGCAGCCCTGCCTTGGGGTGAGTGACCTAACCTCGCCTGTAAAATGAGTCAGGAGCACTCCCTCCTGGTAGAACGTTGTGAGGCCTGGCTGAACCTCCAGGTGGGGTTCCTTCTAGGCTTTCGGAAGGGATCGGTTGCTACACATTGACACCTCATGAAATAATTAAGTAGCATGCCGGGAGTCTTTATTTACAAATGAAGTATTAAAACAGGGCTTGAGGTGGCCTAACTTGGGGTCTCTCACTAGGTGACAGAGACATTTGCATGTAAAAGCAGTTATAAAGTGGCTCAAAGTAAGTGGCCACGCCAGCCAGGAGGAATTCATGGGCCAGGGGAAAGCACCAGACAGCTGGCTCCTCTGAAGACCAGGTGCAGCCCTTGCAGGGAGAGCGACCACACCCTCCTCTGTTCTCACCCTGCCCTGTCTTGGGGTCCTGAGTATCCGGCAGGAGGGGAGAGAAAGTAACCATGACTTCCTGCTTTTCTGTTCCCCTGGTGATCATTTAGATGGCTGATCTACGAAGAGCCTGGATTCCAAGGCATCCCCTACATCCTGGAACAGGGAGAATACCCTGACCTATCCTTCTGGGATACGGAAGAAGCCTACATCGGATCCATGCGGCCTCTGAAAATGGTAACAAGGCTTTCCGAAGTCTCTCAGCTTGACCTCCATAACCTACCAGATGGGACGTTGGGCGATAAAAGCAGCCTTTACGGCTTTACGTGCATCTGTAACAGACAGATGAATCCAATCGCTGGATAGAAATCGTAGAAGCAATAACTTACCCAGTTTCCTGGTTAGGAAAGGTGGACAAGGCTATGCCCTTTGCACTGAGGGCATCCTCTGCCTCACAGCACAGATGTCTGCACCAAGCTTCAGCCAAGAGAGGCCTAGTGAGTGGAGAACTATGTAGGGAAAGCAGAAGCGATGGCGTGTACAACCCCCGTGGGTGGGAGAAGAGGCAGGGCTGGGGCACAGTTAGGAAAAGCATCTGAATAGGGAAGCAGAATCTCAAACAGGAGCGGAACCGCCCCTGCTAGAGCTGGCAGAGGATGCACGTGAGGCCGGGGCGGGCACAGAGCTGGGCAGGGCACGCTGAGGACTAGCACAGAGGTAGTGCCGGGAGGCAGGGCTGAGGGGTGAAGGGGAGCTGGGGTGAGCGGTCAATGCTCAACCTCCTTACCTGGAGCCTGTGCTTCTGCTTCCTGTGTCCTGGTCCCTGGCCGCTCTGCTGGGATGGAGGCTTAGGTGGGGTGAGGCTACCACACCAGGCTCTGGGCTGTGCCGCCTGATGCTAGGTGCTCACTGAACGCCAAGGTGGAGCTTCCGCTGGGAGTTCGGCTTGTGAGAGTCGGCATGGCAGATGTCTTCAGAGCCAGCCCGAGACAGATTGGAAAGTTAGATGCGTCTGATTCGATTATCTGCAGATCTCGATGCAGACGACTTGAGACTTTTTTTAAAAAATTAAATACACTTTCAAAGATCCCGGCTTTAGTTTTGGGAGCGCGTGACAGAGTTGTCTTCCAGCTTCAAAAGCAACTTGACCGTTTTAAAACGGAAGTTTATTGAGCGTCCCCCCGCCCCGAGACTAATTTTTTCTTAAGTTTTTTTTTTTTTATGTATTTTCTGTATGCTAGTGCTCTGTTGTCTTGCACACCAAAGATAGAATCAGATCCCACCGCAGATGGCTGTGAGCCACCATGTGGCTGCTGGGATTTGAACTCAGGACCTCTGGAAGAGCAGTCAGCGCTCTAACCGCTGAGCCGTCTCTCCAGCCCCCAGGGACTATGTTTTAAGAAGGCGCCGTTGGCCGCGTGCGGTCTAGCTGGCTGGTCGAGTTCACCTACTTAGGGTTTCAGTTTATTTGGGCCATTGGAAGACTTCGGCTGCAGTTTTTGAGCTCATGAAAACACATGGAAGGAACATCTCCCGGCTTATCAACCACTGACCTGTGTCTGCCTAGTGTTGTTAGGCAATGCTCTCCTCTCTGATTTTAGTTTTGGTTTTTACTTTTTAAAAAAAAAATAACTCTTTTATTTCAAAAGTGTATGTAGTGAGGCCATCCTTTGAGAGGTTTTAACTGCTATCTAATAGTTCTTATTGTTTCCTGCTGTGTGAGCTTTAGCACTTTTGTAGGCTATGGGTTGCAAAGTCAGATGCCTCCCGGGGCCAGGCAGGAAATAGGAAGGGCGAGGGTGCTGGCAGGGGAACCAGAGGGAGGGGTGGGATTCGGGCCAAGGCCATGGCTTGGGAAGGACCGGCTCAGGCAGGGTTGCCAATACAAAAGGTGTGCAGGCCTGCCAGTGCAGACGGTAGAACTCATTTCCTGTGAGATATCTTGTCTAGATGTAGCAAATCTTAGGGTTATTTATCGAGAGAAATAAGAAGTACAAGTTATAGGAGGTTGAGGCAGGATGATCCCAAGTTTGAGGCTAACCTGGTCTCCCTGGTGTGTGAGACCCGGTCTCAAAAGAACAAGAAAAATATAGCACTGACTCTTGAGATGCAAATTAAAACTGTATAAGAAAATTTCCTAGTGAAAAAAAACAAAGCAAAACAAACCAAGGGGCTTGGATGTAGCTCGGTGGTGGAGTGCAAGGCCGTGGGTCTGCTCTCTGCACACAAAACAACAAACCAACCAAAATCCGAACGGAAGCGCACACCAGGTGAGCACACCCACCAGGTCTCGGCTGTAGATGGTCTTGGGTAAACTTCATTTCCCTTTGACAGTTTCCGCATCATCTTAGGTAAATTAAAACAACCCATAAAGTAGTCACACTGTGTACTTCAACTACTGCGATAACACTGAACACTCTCGGTGGAAACTGGGTTGTTTTTTTAACTATGCTGTCTGTTTTGTTTTGTTTTAGGGTGGCCGTAAAGTTGAATTCCCTACAGATCCCAAGGTAAAAAGGAGAGAGAGAGAGAGAGAGAGAGAGAGAGAGAGAGAGAGAGAGAATATGAATATGAATATGAATATGGATGAGCGGGTGTGCGTCCAGAACTTGAGGGAGTAGGGGAGAGAGAAATTATTCTATGATCTTTATGTGCATGATGCTAATGTGACTTCCCCTCTAAATCTCCCTCCCGATAACCTTCAGGAAGAGGCTAATGGCACCGGCTATCTTAGCGTGGCCTTCGAGCTTCACTCTTGTATTAACTTTACCCTTCCTGGTTGGAATTGCTAAGTGCTGAGCCCATGGCTGGCAACACAGGAGAGTTTCAGCTTTTTGGCTATTCGGCATTGGTCTGGGGAGACTGAGCTAGGCCTTTGCCTGACGGCCATGTGTCCAGCTCCATCCCATGGCTCTCCCCGCCCCAGATGCACCGGCTACTGCTGTTTCCTACACCTGTCCCCTCCACCATGGTTGCCTTTGGAGTGTTCCACACTTTCGGTAGAAAGAGGGGGAGCCTAATGGTTTTTGTTTAACTGTATTAGTAGGTGCTATTATGTAGTTGATGTTTATATATGATAAGGAAATTTCATTCTGTATTCCAGGATTCAGTGCTATCGTTGTTGTTGTTGCTTATATTTGTCTGGTGTGTGTGTGTGTGCGTGTGTGTGTGTGTGTGTGCGTGTGTGTGTGTGTGTGTGTGTGTGTGTTGGCATGTTGTCACATGTGCCATGGAACATGTGAAGGGGTGTGTGTGTACATATGTGTGTGTTGGCATGTTGTGAACATGTGAGGGTCAGGGGATAACTTGGTGAGACTTGGCTCTCTCCTTCCAACACGTGAGTCTGGGGAGATCGTACTGAGCCTCGCTGAGCCGTCTCACTGGTCCTGCTTTTTTTTTTTTTTTTTTTTTTTTGGTTCTTTTTTTCGGAGCTGGGGACCGAACCCAGGGCCTTGCGCTTCCTAGGTAAGCGCTCTACCACTGAGCTAAATCCCCAGCCCACTGGTCCTGCTTTTGCTGAGGCAAGGCAGACTTTATTTTGTAGCCCCTGGCTGGCCGTAGACTTGGGCTCCTCCTTCCTTGTCCTCCTGAGACCTGCGATTGTAGGCTATACCACTGTGTCCAGCTTTTGTTTGTTGTTGTTGTTTTCTGGCTATGTCTCGTGGGGGATGGAACCCAGGGTCTCACACATGCTGGGTAAGAGCTCTACCAAGGAGCCACACCCCAGCCCAAGTAAGCGCCATTGAATGACAGATCCGATGTCGAGCTGTTTAGCTACTTAACTTCTCCCAAACTATTGGCACATCTCACTTCCATTGCAGGTAGTTATTTATGAAAAGCCTTCCTTCCAAGGAAGGTGTATGGAGCTAGAAACGGAAATGTGTGGTTTGGTCACGGAAGGAGGCGAGACAGAAGAAACAACCGGGAAGGAAGCAAACGGAAATGTGCCCTTTACGTCGGTGGGGTCTATGAAGGTTCTAAGAGGCGTGTAAGTAGGAGGGGCGACCGGGAACAGTTTCTCTTTCTCCCTGATGGAGTAACAGATGCACCCTCTTTCCCCAAAGACAACATTCTTGGTTATAGTCTGCTGATCTTCTGTGGAGAGTAGGGATTCGTGAGGACTGAACCCCAGGGTGTCACACATGCTGGGAGGGACATGAGACCGTGGCTGGAGGGTCTGGTGTGGAGCTCATAAAATTGTCTGTGCAGATTGATTTTTAAAGTATCATGTTCCAATCCAATGAACCATTTATTAATTTTCATGAATTTTATAATTTACATTAATTTTGAATTTTATAGACCTTGCACATTTCTAGTAGGAGTATACACACTGACACCATCTTGTAAATAGTCAGAAGTGTGTAGAGTTTGTCATTTTGCTTGTTGAGTTTCGTTCTAATTCTCTTGTTTAATTATCTATCTTTATTTTATGTGTATGTGTGCACCGCATCCGGGCAGTATCTGAGGAGCCTAAAAGATGGCATCAGATCCTCTGAGCTGGAGTCGCAGTTGTTAGCGGTTATGGGATTCTCTGCAAGAGGAGAAAGTGCTCTTAATTGCTGAGCCATCTCTCCAGCCCCCCATTTTAATTATTAAACGTAACACAACCACACCCCCAAGTGCATACACACACACACCGCACACAAAAGCACACACATACACACATACACACCACACACACACACATACCACACCACACACACATACACACACACCACACACACACATACCACACCACACACACACACACACACACACACACAAGCACACACGTACACATAGGCATACACACGCCTACACACAGCTCCACTCCTTTACAGAGCTCTCTGTAAAGAGAGTTCTTAGTTTCTAGTTCTTAGTTCTTAGTTTTTCTCTGAACATCAGATTCTCTTACACATCAAAGGATTCTAACAAAGACACATAAATTTACATGCTGCCCTTTGTAAACTCAGAGAATTTCACAAGTTTGCATAGAATGCCAACACTTGTATTTGTCAGGAAGGCCAGCACTGAAATGTCTGACAGGCCACTTGCTCCTTCTCCTGTAGCTGGGTTGCGTACGAGAAGTGTGGCTTCACCGGCCATCAGTACCTGCTGGAAGAGGGAGAGTACAGGGACTGGAATGCCTGGGGCGGCTACAGTGCAGAACTCCAGTCCTTACGGCCCATACTAAGTGTAAGTTCAAGAGAAGCTCGCAGCTAGTGCGTGGCCTTTCGGGATGCTGAGCGGCTACCCTTTACATTTGAGTCTTTCCGTCTCATTAGGATTTCTCAAATGCTCACATGATCATGTACAGTGAGAAGAACTTCGGCTCCAAAGGCTCCAGTATCGATGTCTTAGGAATCGTTGCCAATTTAAAGGAGACGGGCTATGGCGTGAAGACGCAGTCAATCAATGTTCTGAGTGGCGTGTAAGTGAGGTCGTTCCACCAGGATGTAAGCTTGGGGTTCGCTAGGGTTTCTGTTTGAATTAATGGTCTGTGACCCAGAGTCAGTCCTCAGGAAATATCTCACAGGTAAACATTAATTCGGGGCCTTGGTATTTACAGCGGTGCCACTTTCCTGGCTGTTCTGAAAATATTCTGATTATAACCCTCCCCGTACTTGGAGCAGGCTCTTGGGTGTCATGGTAGAAATATGCGGACCTGCTGACCGTTTTCTGAATGAGTGGATTGTTACTAAGCTGGCTCTGACCTTGAGGTTGGGCTAAAGTCCCATTAGGCTCCCCCATAGTGGCACACCTATTGGTGGTGCTTCACTAGTATTTTGGCGTAAAAACTACTGTTTAGACTACTACCTAGCGTAGATGGAGTCTGGTTGCTGGCACGGCTGACCCGACCTTGGCATCTGCCTACCCCAGTCTGCTGGGATGCTGGGATTATGGCGCCCACTGCTTTTACCAATACCAAGTCTTGACTGAGACATGACTCTGAGGTGGAAGTGACGGATCAAGCGTGCCAGCCCAAGAGATAGAAACAGAACTTATTGGCTGTACAAAGTCTGGAGAAGAGTTTGTTTCAGGCCAGGCACAGTAGCACAGACCTGTACTCTCAGCACTCAAGAGGCGGGGACAGAAAAACTGAGTTCAAGGCCACACATAGTGGGATCGTATCTGAAAAACAGTAACAATGACAAGACCAATCAAACAAAAACGTTTTGCTGCAGGCATGGCTCGATATCTGGGACCAAGCAAACACTCTCACCTGGGCTGTGGCTTTCCCCGAGGTGGGCCTCTTCACCTGTGGCCCTCAGCCTGGCTGGCTCTCTTCTCCCAGCTCACTCAGGTTCCATGTTTGACTTGGACTCCATGGTGTGGGTCTGTAGTACACGCCTGGCTCTGCTGCTGTGCTGTGCTGTGGCTGACCTAGGGTCGGTCCCGCAGTGGGTATGATTGAAACATACGGCTCCCCAGGAGCTGATGTCAGATGTCTTTCGTAGGGAACTGTTCTCGTGATCTAGCTGGGGACCCTTCTGATTTCTTCTAAGTGATAATGTTATTAAAGGGACATACGAAGAGAGCTGACATTGGTTCTGTGGTAAGCAGTTGGTGTTTGCTACTGAATCTGACTGGCCCCAACTCTACTGCACTTCTGCAGGCCTCCCCCAAGAGCCTGGCCAATCCAACACGTCTACAGTAGAAAACACTCCTGTTGATAGTCATTACGTCATTGGGTAGGTTGTCACTTGCAGTATCCCTTCGGTGACATGGTGTGATCATAGCTGCCCATCTACCAGAATTGGGAGTTGTCTGAACATGTGGCAGAAGCCACCGGAAACAATATGGTGGCTCTGTGGCTCTGCAGTACTTCAGATCATGTTTGTCATTGTTGGGAAAGGTCGTAGTGAGCCTCTCAGTCTTGGAGAAATGGTCACCAGGTATCCTCGTTCCTTAGTCACAAGCCAGCCGGTCATCTACCCTCACAGGGGAAGCTGGAGGAGGCTGGGTCGATGTTGATGCAGGATAAGTTAGCACAGCACGCAGTGCTCTGAGCCTGTCTTCCTCCCTCCTTACCCATGCTGCAGCTTTGTCGGTCTCCTTCAGTGGGGGTTGGACTTTCTTGTTTCTATTTTTAGTCATTCTTAGTTGTATTTCCTGGCAGAGGCTTTTTTTTTCTTATTGTAACAGTTGAGGTTTGGTATTGGGGGGAAGTAGGAGAGAAGCACAGTTGTACACATATACACCACATACACACTACATACATACACACATACCCACATACATACTACACACATACACACATACACACCCACATACATACACCACATACACACTACATACACACATACCCACATACAATATACAAATACCACATACACACTATATACTTACATACCCACATACATACACCACATACACACTACATACATACACACATACCCACATACATACACCACATATATACATACATACACACATACCCACATACATACACCACATATATACATACATACACACATACCCACATACATACACCACATACACACTACATACATACACACATACACACATACATACACCACATACACACTACATACTTATATACCCACATACATACACCACATACACACTACATACATACACACATACCCACATACATACACCACATACACACTACATACATACACACATACCCACATACATACACCACATACACACTACATACTTATATACCCACATACATACACCACATACACACATACACCACATACACACATACACCACATACACACTACATACACACACATACCCACATACATACTACACACATACACACATACACCACATACACACTACATACATACACACATACCCACATGCATACTACGCCCATACACACATACACCACATACACACTACATACTTACATACCCACATACATACACCACATATACACTACATACATACACACATACAACACACAAATATCACATACACACACACCATACATATACCATATACACATACATACACCACACACACTACACACACACCACACATACCACACATGCATACCACACACACACCACACACACACAAATACCACACATGAAATATACATATACAACACACACACATATACCACACACACACCACACACATTCAGACACACATGCACACCACACACACATACTGAATATGTACCACAATAGACAGCACACACACACACACACACACACACGCATGCGCGCGCACACACACACATTCAGACACACATGCATACCACACACACAGTGAATATATATCACAATAGACAGCACACACACACACACAGACATTGCACATACACACACACACACACACACACACACACACACACACCTACCCCTGTTAGTTTAACAACTACCAACAAGGACCTGGGAGGGTGGGAGGGCTCTGCGGGGCATGCGCCTGTCCTGGCTACAGGTGATTCTTCAGAGGTCTCTCTTCACGGGTGCTTCCTCTCCTGAAAGTCAACCCAAAAGGCTTGAAGCCACTGGTGCTCGAGCTGCCACAGGCCCAGAGCTCTGAGATGTGCCCTGTGTTCTTTAATTACTGTTTTTGTTTGCAAGTTCTGGTGTTTGTGGTTTACCTTAGGAAGAGGCACCCATGGCTGGAGCAGGGCTCTCTGTTGTGGTTGTCATTGCCCCGCAACCACAGGCTTACCTGAGAGATGTGTGTGTCGGTGGCCCTGAAAGTCAGCTGTGCCCTGAAGCATCTCTGGTTCAGCACAGGGCCCTGGACAGCTCCCTCCCCCATAACCAAAGACACAGTTAAGAGACCCCTGTCGCACTCCTCAGAGTTAACGTCAGGGCCACAGGGAAATCCAGGCCTCTAAACTCCTCACCTCGCAGGATGCAGAAGTTGGAAAACCTGCTGGTTTGAGATTTGGGGAGGGGAAAGGCTTGTTTTCTGAGAGAGCCGGGTCTCAGTTTCTGCCTTGAGGTGGCCAGAGGTGAGCTTTTGGATGTTAGCGCTTTAGTGTCTCCTGACCACTTAGTTTCTGAAGTGTTCCTTTTCCTCTGAGTGGTTGTTCTTCTCGTGGGGATGCTTCAGTGGTGATACAGACACCACGAAAACATGGCGGGCAGGTCACAAAGCCTGTGTTCTGGCCTTAACTGAGGACATCACTTCAGACAGGTCTCCCACCGCGCAGTGTCACAACTGGTAGTTACTTGCGATGCTCCTCCGTCTTCCAAGCGCACAGGCAGGGGCTTTGTCTCCTTCCATGTGTGAACTCTTCTCGTCTGTCTGGTTCCTGGCACATGCGTGGCTGATGGGAAGTCAGCATCTGCTGTACAAGAAAGAGGAATGGCTTTCTGTCTGTGAAGTGGGCATGCCAGGAATCCTCAGGAAATGTGATGCCATAGACCTGGAAAGTTCTGAGGGTGACGTGCGTCGTTCAAACTTTTTCCCCTTCAAAGAAGTCCCCTTTGCACAGGACATGGTGGCTTCATTGAGTGGGTTTGACTGATTGCATCTTTCTGAGGTCGCTGCAAAGATGACATGGGAACATTACAAGTGATGTGAGCTTGGTACCTCTGGGAGTACCACAAGTGATGTGAGCTTGGTACCTCTAGGAGCACCACAAGTAATGTGAGCTTGGTACCTCTAGGAGCACCACAAGTGATGTGAGCTTGGTACCCCTGGGGGCACTACAAGTGATGTGAGCTTAGTACCCCTGGGGGCACTACAAGTGATGTGAGCTTGGTACCCCCGGGGGGCTGGTTCAGCTTTGTTTTCTCTAGAGTTAAGTTGGAAATACCATTTGGAAAAAGAAATGCTTTTCTTTGTTTCAGGTTTTTAGTATTCATTCTGATTTGTTATATAGGAAGCATAGCTTCCTGTTAAGATCTGTCTGCAGAAAACTATGTTGAAAAAGTTCTTATTTAAAAAAAAAAAAGAAAGAATCAGACTCCTTTTTAAGATCCAGCGTATTTCCTTGGCATGAAAATAGGGGGAAAATCACAACACAAAATTATTCTCATAGAAATTTAGTATTTAGAAGCACCAAATAGCTTGCGTTGAGACATTCTTTTGAACACCGTTTGGATTTGACAGATAGAAAAAGTCAATCTGCCCCTAAATATTAATGGAGAACAGAAGAGAAATGGGGTCTGAGCAGCACAGCACTCAATGGGGTGTGTGAGGTAGTAGTTTCATATGTAAAATAAAACCAATGGTCACCAGGGTTGTGTCTCTGCAGGTGGGTAGCCTACGAAAACCCTGACTTCACGGGAGAGCAGTATGTCCTGGATAAAGGTTTCTACACCAGTTTTGAGGATTGGGGAGGCAAAAATTGTAAGATTTCTTCCGTTCAACCCATATGCCTGGTAAGGACTTCATTCTTATGGGGACTTTACCTCAGCCCGGGCTTCCCTTCACGGCTTCTAGTTTGTGTAACGATTGCTACAGAAGATGTTCTGGCAGAAGTTTAGCAGTAATTGTTAATGAAGAAGAAAAGAAATTTTAACACAACTTCTTTAGTAATCATTTTTTTCTCTCCTTTTATACGATGCTTAGGATTCTTTCACTGGTCCGAGGAGACGAAATCAGGTAACTTTTTAAAAATATGTTCTATATTTGGGACACAAACACAAATTCATATTGTGGACTCTTCATTTTCCATTGAAAAAGTGAGCGTAAATGCCAGGTGTGTGGGGCGCTTTGTGAATTTTACCCATCCTTAATCCTGAAAACATTAATGGCGGTGCTCAGTCAATGGCAGTGACCCGTGTCTAAACCGTTATACAATGCTTCTGTAATAAAATACTGGATTTAATCTCATTACATGGAATCAGTTTCATGACTACACATAAGTCAGCATGTGAGGTAGGAGCACAGGGTTATCTCGGCACATTATAAATGCGTCCATGTTTGCTGTGCACACATTGTATGGTGTCGCCCAAGCCTCTGTGCTGCTGGCTCCCGGGTCAGTTTCGCTGCTCCTTTTGTTATTTAGGCTTAGGATGTTATTTAGGATGTTCCCACAGCCATAATTGCACAGGCGCATGAATGCCACTGTAGTCTCTTTTATTGGCATAGAGATATTCTAAAAAGTCAGCAAGTATCACCCTTAGAGAGGGAGGGAAACTGGACTACACGCTCGCTTCCAAAGCCGGTCTGTTGTCAACGTTAGAACCTATGTACAATTACTTTTGGCCACAGTAAAGCCTTAGCGTGCCTCACAGCTTGTGACAGCAGTGTCTTCTTTAGAAAGTTGTCTCTGTTGTCCTGCCGGCCTTGGATGCCTCTAAATTAAATACTCCCAGATGGTCCAGCCAACCTGCTGATCGTTAGTTATCTAGTAGAAAATTAAAGGATTTATAAAATTCGTACCAGCTTTACTATAACAAGAGTTAGCAGGTCAGGTCTGGGTCATCATTTAAAGAACTGAGCTGGGCTGGAGAGATAGCTCAGAGGTTAAGAGCACTGTGTGTTCTTCCAGAGGTCCTGAGTTCAATTCCCAGCAACTACATGGTGACTCACAACCAGTCCGTAATGAGATCTGGTGCCCTCTTCTGGCCTGTAAGCATACATGCATACAGAACGCTGTATACATGATAAATCAATCTTAAAAAGAAAAAAGAACTGAGCCAAGTGGTGCAGAGGTTAAGGCACTGCTGTTCTTCTAGATTTGATTCCCAGCGCTCACAGGGCGGCTCACAACTGTCTAACTACAGCCCTGGAGAACCTGACAGACATCCTCTTCTGACCTAGAGAGTCACCAGACGCACGGGTAGCGCACAGACACAAATATGCAGGCCAAATACCCATATACGCAAAAATAAAAAACCAGAAACCAGAACACGGTCAGGTAGTTAATTTTGTGTTTCTCTTTCCTTTTCTTTTTGAAAGATTTGCCTGTTTTCAGAACCACAGTTCCAAGGTCAAAGTCAAAGCTTTGAAGAGACAGCAGGTCAAATCGGTGATTCATTTCAGACCAAGTCTTGCAGAGTTCTGGGAGGCAGGTAAGCTGACAGCGAGGAACAGAGCAGATCAAGAGGGTAGAGAACCCAGACGTTTGCAAGTCTGCGCAGGCTCCTGTGGGCGGCTGGCACTGTAAAACACCAGTTGGTGGGAAGCTTGCGTTGTAGCATCTGGGGCCAGAGGTCAGAGGATGCACATGCCAACAGGGCTGCAGAAGCTGAAGGGTGACCTCAGTGTTCGGGAGGAGTCAGACTAGCTCTATGCGCTCTGCCCGCTGCCGCAGCATCTGTAAACGGCTGGATCTGGGGAATCGATTCAGCACCTCCCAAGGCAGATTTTTTTTTTCTTACAGGCAGACAGGAGTAGGGTCAGCGCTCTGCATGGCAGGCAGGTGGGGGTCACACTCTGGCTGAGAGGGCTTGTGGTAGGTAGCAGAAGTGAAGTCAGCCTGGATTAGGCGAGGGGAGGATCTGACTCCCTGTGGGCAAATACAGACTTTGATGGATCCATAAGAGACAGGGATGGGGCTGTGGGTAGGCAGTGAACCAAAGTGCTGTGCTGAAAGCAGTCATCTTATGAGAGCTTTATAAGAAGGGGAGAAACTGAGGAAGCCCATAAAGAGGCCAGGAATTCATCCTAATAACAGTAGCGATGGTGCCTTTAATATTACAGTCCCTGTGGTTCAGTGCACTGGCTTTGTGTCAAGTACAGACCAAGGGAGGGGAAGTGTCTCAGATTCTTGGCTCACCCACCTACCCCACCCCAATCTTCTTCTAACCTGCTTCATTTCCTACAGCCAGACATACATGTTTGAAATTGTTTATCGTCTGTCTGAGCTTGCCGCAGTAACTTCAAGGGAGCAGGGACAGTGCCGCTTTTGAAATGTCTTGAGCAATAGGACAACGCCGGCATGCAGTCAGCGCTCAGTGAGCATCTGTTAAAATATAAAAGCATCAGCAGCGTTGGGGGAGCCCAGGACCCAGGCCTTAGGGACAGAAGGATGTTTTCAGTAAACGTAGTAGAGCCCGTCCCGGTGGCTCGGGCCTTTAATACCAGCTGTTTGGGAGAATGAGGCAGGAGGATGACAGGTTCAGGGGCCTGACTAGGCTACTGATGAGTGAGTTCAAGGCAGCCAAGAAACTTAGTGAGGCACTGTACCAAAAATAAGTAAATAAATTAGTTAATTAATTACACAAATAAAGAAGAGGAGGAGGGGGAGGAGGAGGGAGAAGAGGAAGAAGAGAAAGAGGAGGAGGAGGAGGAAGAAGAGGAGAAAGAGGAAGAAGAGGAGGAGGAAGAAGAGGAGAAAGAGGAGGAGGAGGAAGAAGAGGAGAAAGAGGAGGAGGAGGAGGAAGAAGAGGAAGAGGATGAGGAGGAGGCCAGCTGGGGGTGCGGCTCGGTGAAAAGCAGATGGCTAGGTAGCTCTGAGGACTGAAGGACCGTTAGGCAAGGGAGGGACCCTGGGGACCCTGGGGCATGTAGGTACACTGGCTGGGAACACAGTAGAAGGTTGAGGGGTGGAAAAGAAAAGCCATATTATTCATTTCCGCCAGTTAACCAGGCACATTAAATTGCCATGAGATAAAATTCAGCAGACATATGCAGATATTTTTTAAAGAAAACCCAGTTAGCTAGAAGGTTTAGCATTATTTTATGGCCGGCACCTCTAAAAGTCAGGTTTTTTTTTTTCTCAAGACAGGAACTTAATTATATAAGTCTGACTGTCCTGGAACTCACTGTGTAGACCAGGCTGGCCTTGAATTTACAAGACCTGTCTGCCTCTGTCTCCCAAGTCCTGGGATTGAACTCATGCGCCATCGTGCCCGGCATAAAAACCACGTTTCTTCAATACGATTACACGCATTTCACACCATGTGTCTGTTTCTCTTACAGCTGGGTTGCCTATGACGGAGAAAATTTCTCTGGCAATCAGTACGTGCTGGAAGAAGGCCACTATCCTTGTCTCTCGGCAATGGGATGCCTGCCTGGAGCAACCCTGAAGTCTCTTCGCTTTATAGATTTTGTAAGTGTAAACACAGAGATACAGACAGATGTGTGCTGTTCACGTTGCTGACAGAGCAAGGAAGCCAGCGGCTAGGACTTCCTCGGGTTACAGCTGCACTCTACCCTGCACATATTATTGTTTTTATTTATGGTGCATGTGTGTGCATGTACATGAGTGTGTGTGTTTGAGTGTGTGTATGTGTGTGATTGTGTATGTATGAGTGTGTGAGTGTGTGTGTTTGTGCGTGTGTGGGGGTTGAGTGTGTATGTATGTGAGAGAGTATGTGTATGTGTATGTGTATATGAGTGTGTGTGTGTATGTGTATATGAGTGTGTGTGTGTATGTGTATATGAGTGTGTGTGTGTATATGAGTGTGTGTGTGTGTGTGTGTGTGTGTGTGTGTGTGTGTGTGTGCGCGCGCGCGCGTGTGTAGCTGCCCTCAGAGGTCAGAAGAAGGCATCTGATCCCCTGGACTGGAGTTACAGGCAGAGAGAGCTATCAGAAGTGGGTACTGGACATTGAACTTGGGTCCTTTGGAAGAACAGCAAGCACTCTTAACCATCTCTTGACCCCCAGCTTTTGTGCACTTTATCTGTTAAAACCAGGTCTCTTACTTGCTCTCTCTGACTTCTTACTTGAATATTCATATATTCACATGCACAACCGCCATCTGCTAGTTTTAGGGCCCTCCCCCACTTTCTCCCATGTCCTCTCTTTTTCCATTCCTCTCCCCCTCGTAGCCATGCTTTGGATATGAACACAGCTTGAGTATTCTTGTAAAATGCATGTGTTTAAAAAGTGTGTAGGTAGAACCTTTAATTCTATACCATAATTACATACAGTTCTCACTCTTATCATTCAGTTATCAATGTTACCATTTCTGAAGAGCTGTCCTTCTTGTTGCTTGACCATCTAGTTGATGGACTGTAACTGTCTCGTCCTCTGCCTCCTCTGCTTCCTGAATCCCTGTGGACCTGTGAGGGAAGGGGTCCCCCGGGCTACCCAGGATGGACATGCTGCATTTCAGTGTAGACCAGCACTTCACTCTGCTGGCGAGCCATGCCAGACAGGGCCATGTCAGACTGAGAGCTCCTCCCTCCCAGGCTGTCTCACCGTTGGCACTTTGGTCTCCTACACATGTCATTTGGGGTTTCTGTTAGCCACCTCTTTCTCTAGATTCTGCCTCTCATTATTAGTCTGCAGAAATTCCTTGTGGTTTAGCCTGTGATCACTATGTTGTTTTCCAACCCTGTATATGGATGGGTGCTTTGCCTGTGTACCACATGCCAGGGCCTGTAAAGGCCAGAGGAGGACATTGGATTCCTGGGAACTGGTACCATGGTTGTGAGCTGCTAGGCGGGTGCTATGAACTGAGCCAGGGTCCTCTGCAAGGGCAACAAATGTTCTCAATCACTAAGCCCTCTTTCCATCTACCCGGCTATTAGCTTTGTTGTTCTAATCCTGGTGACAGTGTCCCTCCTTCAACAGGACCTTCCATGTAAGCTAATCAAACTAATACATTAAATGGAACAAAGCCGGAAGATGATGCCCGCATACTCACGCCTAGGTGTGCCTAGAGCTTTGGAAATTATTATTTGCTTTCAATAGCTAGTCTCATAAAATGCTTTAAACATCCCTATGGCTTAGCCTTAACTGTAGGAAAAACGTGTGTGTTGGCTTTACGGCACCTGCCTGCTTGCCTACATAAACTAAGATGCTGCTGAGGCAGGGACAGCAGCAATGACACGTGGGACGGTGTCGACTCATCAGCTTACAGGCAAGGCTGGCATGTGGCTCAGCTGGGGGAGTGCCTGCCTGGACTGTCAGCACTCGGGAGTTAGGAGGAGAAGGATCACAAGTTCAGGGTCACACTTGGCCACGTAATGAATCTGGGCCCAGCAGGGGCCTCTATCAGACCCTGTTCCAAACAATCCAGGTCATGAAATAGGACTTAAAAAAAAAATTAATGTGCCTAGAATTCCAAAAGCTTACACGAATATATTTGCATTTCCTGGTGCCATGCCTTCTTGGTACATCTATTTACATCATTTGGTCACTTACAGGTGACAGCCTTTCAGGTTTCTATCCCAGATCTACCAGAATGAAATTCTATGTTTTGTGTGTCCAAGTTAGCGGTTTCTGTGGTGCTGGGTACCAAACACAGGCCCTCATGCATCTAGGCAAGCGTCGTATGACTGAGCCACACCCTTTTCCCTGTGCAGTTTCAACTGTACCGAACCCCACACAAAAGGGGGACCCCTTCCCACACGACATTTTTCTTTTTTTTTCTTTACTGCTGTCATTTTTTTTTTATTAACTTGAGTATTTACGACATTATTTCTGACAGTATATTTCAGTGTTTAGGATGTTATCGGCATGCTATCTCTACGTATATGGAAATCATGCAAAATAGTACTCCCATAGTTCTTGTCTGGTCCCCTCCGTGTGTTTTATGTATTGTAATTCCTGGGACACGGACCAGTCTTCACACACTACTCTGCCGTTCGCTGACGGCAGACGGACTCTGTCCCGTACATCAGGGCACAGCCACATTAATGAGCAGAACTATAGCTCACCCTTGCTACACAGCTTGAAGCAGGTTGGTCCCTGTGTGCTTTTTTTCATGTGTCATTTATGATATTGGGAATATTATCCTCAGAGACTGGGGCAGAGGTCTGTGACATGAAAACAAGCATAAACGTCGACTTTTCTCTTGTCTGAAAATCAGTCGGGAGCTGCTGTCCTCTCTAAAATGTCTGCGGCTTCTACCTGTGGTCTTTGTCTCCCGGACAATAATTCCTACAAGAGGGTTTGGGAACGTGAGCCTACAGAATCCTCCTTACTGGAGATTAAAGTGGGCTCACAGTTACACCATACTATCTCGAGTGCCCAATCATCTAACATAGGCTCAGAAACCCAAGTGACCTGACCCAAACAAACCAAAACTCCAGACACCAGAAGTACGTGTAAAAGGGAGGCTCCTAGACTGCTTCCTGGGCCCCTAAGAACACTACCATATCACCTGGCCATGAGACACCAGGCCACCACAGCCTTCTGGCCCTCTCTGTTAAGGTCTGTGGCTTTCCGTCCAGCCTTGTCTTGCAAAACAAAAACACTTCGAGATGAATGAAATTTCATTAAAAGGTTGGCGTCCCATGCATATAGGACTGGTGTTCCATGCATCTCTAGGAGTGGGCTATTCCATGTCCCTGCTCTACTGTGATCTCCTTTGACAGGAGAGCTTCCTACCTCCCATCCTTCCTCTCTTTGAGACCTCCCAACTGGCTAAGTGTGTGACAGTGACCCTCTGCAGGGTCCCTTGTCCCCAAGAGTAGATGAAGTCTCATCTGCTTCAGGCTGCCCACAAAAGCTTGCCATTACTAACAGGTGAACAAATTTACCTCCAAACAGGAATTTTCTGAACCGACAATTATTCTTTTCGAAAGAGAAAACTTCAAAGGAAAAAAGATAGAACTGAACGCCGAAACAGTCAATCTCCGATCCCTGGGGTTCAACCCGCAGATTCGCTCCGTTCGGGTCGTCGGTGGCATGTGAGTTACTCGTTCATTGGCTAACACGGGACAACTCTTTCTTGCTTTCACAGATATGCTTTTCCTGTGGAGCACATTTTTAAAAACATATGAATGCATACATATACATACCTTAAAATGTATCGGCTCGGTCTGTATGCCTCGCCATTTCCTCACAGTAGAAACGGAAATGAATGCCATCGTCGAGTGACTGAATGTTGGGAGTAGACTTGCTGGGAACCTCAAACGCACCTTACATCATTTTAGATGAACAGACAGGTGGTCTTGGCTGTCTGTGTGGGTTAACACGATGCACCTCCATGTTTCTGTCTGGGTGGGTCAAGCCTGAGTAAAGCATCGTTCATCCACGTAGCCAGCATTTGTTTATTTGTTTATCTATTTATTTTTGCTTAAGTTTAGATTAAGGGTTCAAATCCCCAGGGGAGCTCACAACACAGCACTCAGCAAATTCATGGAGCATTTTCTTAGCAAGTAAGAGAGAGCTGGGGTTTTTTGTTTTGTTTGTTTTTATGCTTTGAAAGACTGAGAGACCATGCTCTGATTTTAGAGCAAAGGGTAGACTTTTTTCTTTGACTGCTGGTGCTGTATAGATTGTTAAGTCAACGGGGAAGGGCGGGCAGATGATTCAGTGACTGAAGGCACTCACCGTACAAGCCCGATGATTTGGGTCTAGTCCCCACAATGAGAACGGACTGTATATACAGTCGTCTTCCGACCTCCATATGCATACTGTTGCATGTCCCCAGATCATCGCGAACTCACACACAAATAAAATAACAAAGTTACACCACCACCCAATCTTCCTCCCTCCCTCCCTCTCTCCTCCCTTCCTCTCTGGCAGGGTGGCTCTGTGGGAGTCTTGGCTGGATTGGCACTTACTATGTAGATCAGCCTAGCCTCAAGCTCACAGAGGCCTCTGTCCCCCATATGCTGGGGTACACATCGCCATGCCCAGCTCCCACCAGCCAATTACTTTTAAACTCTGGAAGATTTTAGTTTTACTCTCTGGTAATTCTAAAACTTGGGCATAAGTAGATACATACCAGTGCAGTCCATTTTCCTATGGAAACATTCTTCGGTTAAAGCAACATGTTAGGGCATGCTGAGATGTGGGTGGACGGGCTGAGCCCACTCACTAAAATAATTACGGAATTATTAGGAATGAAGCTTTTAATGTTTTGTAAGACAGATGAAATGTGTGCAGTTAGAGCTCTGGGGTTTAAAGTAGAAAACATCCTTCTCCAGTGACTGGCAGAGCAGGAGGAGGACCATCAGGTACTCAGTCCGTAGGGTTCTCAGGTTGTCAGGCCAGCAGGTGGGTGGAAGAAACTTAGCTTAACATTCTGGGGATTTAGGGAAGGCCGCTCTTATTTTAAACAACAACAACGTTTTGTAATTGTTTTACAATGTGTCTTAGATTAGCATCGAAGTGACAGGCTCTATCACGGCTCCATACATGCTTTATTTTGTAGACCCTCCTTCCTCCACCTGTAAAGGATTTATTTTTATCCAAGCATTACACTCACCAGTGTACACATGAGAGCTCTGTAAACGGTAATTATGTAGGATAGCAGTACCTTTAGGATCCACAACCTGTGTATGTTTTATGAAAGACGTTCAGAAAAGCCTGCGAACCCCACTGACAGAGCATCACTGTCTCATTGTTCTACTGGAGGAAAAGAAAAACTTAGCCATTTCTCAGAGTGAATTCTGACATGAATACTTAATACTGCTGATCCTTCCAAGTCCACTACCTATCAAAAATAGCTTTGAATGCTCTAGAATGCAGGCTGGTTTTACCTCCGATGTGTACTAGAAGTTCAGCGTGTGCTGAGCTGGGCATGACTGTGCACACATCCCGGAGGCAGGCCAGCTTGATCTACATATCCAGTTCTAGGACAACCAGGGCCACACAGAGAGACCTTTTCAAAAACAGGAAAGAAAAGGGAAGGACAGGAAAGGGAGGGAAAGAAGAGAACCTACAGCTCTCTGAGAGCCAGTGTAACGGTCAGGGTCCGCCACCCAGGGGACGCGACACATCAGCTGTGGTTTGTCCCCCTTGCAGATGGGTCACCTATGAGTACGGCAATTACAGAGGCCGGCAGTTCCTGCTCTCTCCTGCAGAAGTGCCAAATTGGTACGAGTTCAGTGCCTGTCGCCAAATAGGCTCCCTCCGGCCCTTTGCTCAGGTACGTGGCGTTTCCCTCCATGCTGTGCGTAGTCCTTTTAGTTTCCATTGGAAGCTTGACAATGGCTCCTCCTCTCTCAGTATCCGGATGTGAGGCTTGAGGCACCTCGAAGCAAGGGTATTTCAGACATGCCATCGAGCCCAATGGCGGCACGTGTGCATGTGTCAGCTCTGGCTGTTCACTGTCACACTCCATGCCTCGGGCACGCTGGGCTGTCCCCACACTGTTAGCCTGAGAACAGACTTAGACCCTCAGCACCACACCGGCCACCTGGTGCTAAGGACCCTAACCCTTATGCTGCACTCTGGATTCTTCCAGATGCCAGCATCTCAGTTCTTCCGACCTCACAGTTGTACTTAACTACCGCTGGGGTTTCTGTCTTCTAGAAACGAATTTACTTCAGACTTCGAAACAAAGCAACGGGACTGTTTATGTCAACCAACGGGAACTTAGAGGACCTGAAGCTTCTCCGAGTTCAGGTCATGGAAGATGTCGGTGCCGATGATCAGATCTGGATCTATCAGGATGGGTGCATCAAGTGCAGGGTGAGCATTTGGGGCTGTGCAGGCCTGGGCCGTACTGTGCCTTTGGCCTCCTCAGGTAGATGCAGTCACCGTTCCACAAGCTTCCAGAGACAAACGGGAAGGTTTTCCCCGAGAGATACTTCCCAGCTGAGGCAGAGTCAGTTAGAAACTGAAAATAGGAAGCAAACCAGAGCCACGGGCTGGAGCACTGGCGCATCCGTGGTCACGCCCGTGTCCCACAGTTCACCGCTGTACTCTCGCAGGAGCCATGTGCAGAGCAGACACTAAATGCAATGGCCAGTTCATGAGGTCCCTTCTTTACTCCTTTGCTGTATGAGCCTCACTGTTTGCTCCCGGTGCTTTAAAAACTCGGTGCCTATGAGTCAGCGGGAGAACGCCCACTCGCTCTGTCTGTGCCCGGGAGGACACAGACGTGCTTTTGTGAGCAGAGGTGCTGCTCAGACACACGGAAGAAAGCACCCAGACAATGTGTGGCTGAAGGACTGGAGCTGAGAAGGAGGAGAGTTCTGCCTTGGGGTCATCTCAGTACAAGAGGGGTAGCCTCAGCAGTCCCGACGTTTCGGCCATCTTATTTAACATCTCATTTCAGTAGGTCAAGGTGAAATGTTGAATACGCTCATAAGGCTTTCACATGTGTGTGTGCATGTGTGCATGACACATGCATGTCACTGTAACAGAGCCCCCTCCTGCTGAGCCATGCCCCCTACGCAGGACAGTCCACTTTTAATAAGCTTTCACTGTAGCATCGTGTTAGTGGCCAGCAACGCTGTTACTTCAGGGGAACTTTTAAATCCCCTCTTCCAGGTTTGCATTTTTCTATTTTTATACTTGGATAGCATGCCAATTTAGAAAACTTTAGATGTTTCCCATGAAGGAAAGAGGAGGAGTAAGCGAATGGAACTCCAGGTTCAGGCGGGGTGGGGAGGAGAATGTTCTGTGGCTCCTCTAGTGCAGCTACAGAGAGCAGGCATGACCTGGGCCAAGTGTGTGTCAGATGCAGCCTCTGAGCATGCTCACTGCTCACAGGGAGAACCATGCTATGGGCCATTTACTGTACCAAGGCTCCTCTTGGGGTTTTTTGTTTTAATTTTTAAGTGTATGGATATTTTGCCTGCATGTCTATGCACTCGTGCATGCCTGGTGTCTACCAGGGCCAGAAGGTGGCATTTGATCCCCTGAGACCAGGGTTACAACTGTCAGCCACCATGTGGGTGCTGGGAATTAAACACCAGTGCTGTGTTAACCCCTTAGTCCCGAAGCTTCTCTTAGTAGTAACAGAGTCTCACGAGGCTCACCAGCGCTCACGTCATCTAAAATAAAGGCCTGGTGCTTGGCCTCAGGGACTCCAGCTAACAGCTGAAATGGCCAGTGTGGGATAAAACCAGGCAGGGACTGACTTCCGAGTGGGAGTTCTCTGACAGTCTGTTGTTTTCCTAAGCAGATAGCAGAGGACTGCTGCCTGACCATCGTGGGCAGCCTCGTCACGTCTGGCTCCAAACTAGGACTGGCCCTCGATCAAAATGTCGACAGTCAGTTCTGGTGCATGAAGTCCGACGGCAGGATCTACAGCAAGCTGAAACCAAATCTAGTGTTGGATGTGAAAGGTAAGGACCGTTTCTCTCCCCGTGCTGTTTCCTTCCCTAGTTAAGGAAAAGTCTGTTGGGAAATGCCGATGTGCTGCTAATACGCTGTGGGGTGCCAAGAACTGGTTTGTTTGAATCGAGGTCTAACCTATGCTAAGCATGTGTTCCTGAGCTATACCCTCGATATGCTCTTTTTATAGTAGTGTTAGGCTGTGCTCTTACTTGGCCAGTGTAGTTGATAACGTACATAAAGGCTGCATTTCATTGGGAAAGCTTGCGTTTTAGAAGGAATTACAGTATATTAGGGCTCTCTGGAGTTACAGAACTTATAGAATGAATGAATGAATGAATATATATAAAGGGTATTTATTAGAATGACTGAGAATGTGGTCCAGCATACCCAACAATGGCTATGAATGGAAAGTCCAAGGACACAATGGTTTAGTCCAATCTGAGGGGGGAATTTTTTGTGTAACTCTATGTCTCAGCTGGTCTTAAGTATGTGCTAAAATCCTGAGGAAGTAGGCTTTAATGTGAAGGAACAGGCTTGCCATCAAGAGCTAGAGCAAGCAGGCATAGAGGAAGATGTCCTTCTTCTGTGCCCTTTACATAGCGGTGTTTCTCAACCTTCCCAGTTCTCATGCTGTGCTGACCCCGACCATACAATTATTTTCATTGCACTTTATACCTGTAATTTTGCTACTGCCATGAATTGTAGTGTAAGTACCTGTGTTTTCCTGTGGTCTTAGGTGACCCCTGTGAAAGGGTCAATCGTTGAGAACCACTCTTCTACAGGCTCCCAGCAGGTGTGGCCCAGATTATAGCTGGGTCTTCCCACCTCGAAGATTGGATCAGACGTGTATGTTCCCACTGCAAATGACTTGATTAAGCAAAAATCCCCCACAGGTGTGTGCAGTGGTCATTTTTGTGTTTTAGCTAATTCCAGATGTGGTCAACCTGGCAACCAGAACAGCTGTCCCTGAACCTGAGGGATTTGGTGCAGGTTGATGACGTTTCAGTGAGGCGTCTCTATAGTGAGGGGAATGGTGCTTGGGAAGGCAAGCTGGACCTGTAGTCAGTTTCTGGGGTATGGATATGTTAAAACACAGATTTCTGGCCACCATCACAGTTTCTGATCTAGATGGTCTGGAGGTGCCCCCAAATGTGGTTTTCTAACAAGTTCCTAGGTGTTGCTGGGGTGATGGTTCGAGAATCATGCCACCAATGATGATTTTAAAACACTTTAGAACAAACCCACCCACCCACACAATATTTGGGAACACAGCAGGCGGGCACGTTTGTAAGTAAATGAAGGGAGGCTTAGTCGTCCACTGGGATAATTTATAATCTACGTGTTCACTGTAGTCACTTGGTTTGTGGGTCACCCGAGCCTAGGCTGCTCTTTAACTCTGGGCAGCTCAGCAGCATCCGATAGTCTGAATTCTAGGTCAGTCTCTGCCGTCCGTACCCAGGTCCTTCAGCAGTTAGCACCCTCGCTGTTCCCATCAGGAAAGGATGAACAGTGAACTGGTGATCACCAGTGGCCGCCTGCAGTCTGCTACCTATGCTTGCAGGGCCCTGAGCAGAGCTGTCCCTGAAAATGAGTAAGTCAGGGCAGAGAAACGGCGACATCTTGGTCCTCGAGACACTTTTGGGTAATGGAAAATGGGGCACTGGTAGCTACACTGGAAGCAGACGTGCGTTTTGCGATCCTGGGGGTTCTGGTAAGTGGGTGGCCAACCAATCACCAGTGAGCGTAGACACAAAGAACCCAAGGAGCTAGATGGCGCTCCGAGAGGCAAACAAACCAGGCTGGATGAAGGCAGAGACAGACAGTATCGGAAATTGAGTAAGGTGACCGCAGGCTGCGTGGAAACCAAGCACTAGCGTCACATAAGAGGCAGTGGAACTCTCGGGTGTGGGAAGCGGGCAGTCTCCTCCCTCCCTGCATCCATGGTCACACAAGAGGCCCGGCTCACAGGCAGCCCAAGTGGGAGCCATTTGAGAAGCACTGGCCCTGGCGGGCCTTTATTCCTATAGAGCCATTCACGCTGCCACAAGGTGAGGCTGGGTCCTAGCCTGGGGATAGACTGCCTGGGTCCATCCATAGCCTCCTCTTCCTTCTGAGTTGGGAAGACCAGGTACTGAGTAAATGTGTGTTGGGGGAGGGGTAACCACATTTAGTTCCCCCGGTGCAGCTGAACAAACCCTGTGTTTCCTGCCGAGATGATCAGCTTCTGTGTCCCGGGTTAATGAAGGTCACTGTGGTCCCTAGGGCACTCATTTAATTTCTTAGTGGTCTTCACTGTATGCCAGTCTGTTAGACACTGGGCACCAACGTGAAGAAAGGCTGGCTCTGCTCTCTATGGACTCTTGAGAGTCCCACCCTCTGGAGTGAAGGGCTAGCTGTAGGTTTGTGGGTTCTCCATGGCTTCTGCCACAGAGCAGCCGCAACTTTGTTCCACTGAATGTGGGGAAACAGTGCCACCTTCTGGACACGAGAGCAGGCTGCACGGCCAGCATCCTGGCAAGGGAGGCGCAGGCCTCCATGGCTCTCTCCCTCTTCTGTGCTTAGGAGCCTAAGGTTTTCATTTGTTATCTGCTAAAATGGCATAAGACTCAGCAGCCTCATCAAGTCTTTCTTCTTGCCTTGTGTGTGGGGAGTGAGTTGTTTTGGTGAATGCTGGAGAATGATTCCAGATGGGCTAGCCTATGGCAACAGTGGGAGCAGGCTCACACTTTCATCAGGTTGTACACTAAATAGGCAGATCAAACTACTACGTAAGACAGAGAAACTAAATATTAACCAGGACAGAATGGGTAACCCCAGGCAATTACCTTTTCGTTGTTCCTGATGCTGGCCTTAAATCTGTAACGTTTCTGCTTCAGCCACACCACACAGCAGCTTTCTAGTGTAGGCTGCCGTTTACAGGAATACTAGTGATTTATTTTAATTAGGATGTAAACCTTTCAAATTACACCTCCTCGGTCCCGTGTGCCAAGAACTCAACTATACCTGTAACAACAGAACTGTTCTCAGACGGATGGGCAGGCGTGGGCGCTACTCAGAATGCACAGGTGACAGCTGTGTCGGGACCTGGCCTTCAGGGAAGCTTAAAGTGGTTTGGATTTACAGTCATTTAACTATTCACCCATCCCACGCTGTCTTCTGTATCAGAAAGTCAATAGAAATATGTTTTCTAAGAGAAATTCTTTCCAAAGACAAAAGACACAATCAGATTGTTGTTACTTGAGAACTATTGATTCTACTGGCACTAGAGTGAACACAATGTATGTAAAGGACCAGACTCCTGAAGGACTGAAGACCCCATGTCCTCGATACTGAGCTGTTGGGAGTCTGTAGTCTTTATAAAGTTTAGGTATATTAATGTGCATGAGTGTTTTATGCACGTGTGTCTGTGCTCTTGAATGTCTGGTGTCCTCTGAGATCAGAAAAGGACACTGGATTCCCTGGGACCAATTGTGTGTGGTTTTGAGCTGCCATGTTGGTACTGGGAGTCTAAGCCAGGTCCTCTGCGAGAACAAGAAGAGCTCCTCAGTGCCGCACCATGTGTCTAGCCTGTGTTGCCTTGATGGAGAACAGGACTTGCTGGGGGCTGAAGGCGAGGCTTGTAAGTCTTTCCTGGCCCTGTGCTACGCACTGCACCCTGCTCTGGAAACTGTGGGTGCTGACAAAAGCCAGATTCTTAAACATGAGGAGACCTCCTTCGACAGCTACTTTCTCAGACTCTTTGGCTGGTTTAAGGGAGAGATGAATGTTGTTTCTTATCTGAGGGTAACACATGATTCTACGCCCTGCATCCAAGTGCAGATTTTAATTTCCATGGTGGGCTCCTTGGTGGAGAGGTTTCTGCTGAAGCAGATAAATCATCAGAAAGGATAGTTAATCCACGGTGGGGAATCAGATAACCCTTTCCGTTGTAATGATTCCGCTACTGACAGAAGGGACTGGCTGCCTCTAACACAGAGTACCTCAGGTTTTCAGTGAGCACCGTGAAAGGGCCCTTTCAAACGTGCTGGGAGAGAAAAGGGCTCTCACGAAGCAGCACTCAGCATTGCTTTATTCGTCCAAGTTCCCAGCAGTGGGGGCTCCTGTGTCCCCTACCTCCTTTGGGGCACCCTTCAAACCTTTAGCCTAATTACAGCCATGTTTTATCCTGCATGCAGAGCTCATTTCCTCTGCTGCCTCCCTACAGCCTTTCTTTCCTCTTTCCACTGCCACCAGCTGTGCCCACCTCCACGGTTCTGTCTTAAAGCATTTTTGCTTCTCCCTTCTCTAGATTTTTGCCCTGACGCCCCCATTTCAGATGTGGTAATAGTTAGTAGTTAGACTGGCCTGTATAGCTGGGTAGAAAAGTGAGAGCCAGAAGGTAAGGGCTATATGAAGTTGCTGGTCCCCATGGAGGATTTTAGCCACACCCCCAGCAAGCTGACCTCATCTCCTGAGTGCCTGCCCCCTCCCCCAGCCCTTTACCATCCCCCTTTCCTCACAGCACTTTTACTCTGGGCTCTCTTCTGGTCTTCAGGTGTTTCAACGAACACTTTCTCCCTTCTCCCCCACAGTTCTTACCTTTTTTTTTTTTTCTTTCATTCAGGGGGTGCACAATACGATCAAAATCATATCATCCTCAACACAGTGAACACAGAGAAGTTGACGCAAGTGTGGGAAGCCATGGTCCTGTGAACCTGAACCAAGACTGCAGGAGGAGTATTTCCAGGGGATTTTCTGGCCACCTTATTGAAGAAAAATAAAATTACAGAGCTGCTGGAAGAGCCGAGTGGAAAGTGGACCGAAGGCCATGGCAGACAGAATTATCTTTTCAAAGACACTTGAGTTTGAAGCCAATAGTTTGTTCTTGCTTTTTGCCTTGTATTTTCTCAGTAGCTCCTTCAATGGGCTGCCCCAGTAGCAGCTTTAGGGTGTAGGTGTTTTAAGACCGGGACAAGACCCCTGATTGTGGACACACGGATTCCCTTAGAGGGAAGAATAAAAGTCCAAGTCGGTTGTCAAAAGACTTTAGCATTGGAGGATACGTCGCCAGTCTTCTGATTCCTGGCCTTAACACTTCCTAGGACTGTCCATGCTGGACGGCAGAGTGGCCAAGTCCTACGTACTTATCCCAAGGAGCTTAATAAGTATAAACAAAACACTATTTTCAGTTAATATTCAAATGAATAAATTACAAAATTCCATGTCGATGTTATCATGAGTCTGCTCATGAGCGAACTCAGGTTACTTTAATTCACTATGGACTGCCCTCAAGAGTCGACAGATAGTTTAATGGCTTTCTTACAGTTGCTGTTGGGACAGTATTATGGCCTAATTTATTAACCCCCTTACTCTGCTATCCACACCTAATGCTGAAGCCATACTCTCTACTTTTGGCTAGACACAGACCTTTCAGCCTGGCTTCTCTAGGGCCCCCGCAGGATGACTTCTTCAGATCTGAGGACACCAGTACCTCCCTTCTGACAACAGAGGTGTGCAGAGGGAGGGAGGGAGGGAGGGAGGGAGGGATCCCAAGGGCTCTGTGCAGTGTGGGTGCAGAGGGCCCCAGACCGCAGGGGGCACTTCAGGAGCAACTGCTGCGATTCACTGGCCCAGACCTGCTGTTCAAACAGCACGTTGTCCTTTGAAGTCAACCTGCCAGACATTTCCTGGGACACATCTTCCTCCTCACAATACTGGTGCTCCTGTGAGAGGTTCCCCTGTTCAAGCCTGCGTCCTCTGTGGAGCCAGCGACAGGCAAGATCGGCAGCGCAAACAGTGTGCACGAGTGGGCACCCGGCTTGTCTGTCCTGTTCTGTGTACCTCACTGGTCCTTCTGTGGATGTCATCTGTGTACTCCCTGTGGTCCTTTTGTGTGTGTCCCTACAGCACAGTGGGCTAAGACATCATGTAAACGCCTGTTTGAGTTTCTCTCTTGAATAAACCTATTCCTGGTTAACTACATGATGGAATCAATGCGGCAGCCCTCCCACTCCAGCAAGGGTCAGCGGGCAGACTGGGGTACAGCAGGCAGGAAACCTTACAGCCGCCCTCTAGTTCAAGATGCCCTGTGCATGCAAGGATTTAATGCACTGCCACTTGGCAACACTCAGGGACAAGAGCTGAGACGGTCTAGACATAAGTCAAGTGGCATCGGCATTTACAATTATCTGTCTGTCTGTCTGTCTCCACCCCCAACCCCCTACCCTCTCCCCCCCACCCCACCCCCCTCACTATATAAACCAGGCCTCAAACTCCGAGCTCTGCCTGCCTTTGCCTCCCGAGTGCTGAGATCAGTGGCATGTACCACCAGGTCCTGTTTTTGTACAGGGACTGGAGAAAGGGATCAGCGATAGCACCTACATGACAGTGACTATCGAGAGATCTGACACCCTTCTCTGGCTATGCAGGCACTACATACACATGGTGCACTTGTATACATGCACGCACTTGTTACTTGTACACTTACAGACATGGAACATAAAGTCTGCACTGGGAAAACTCTAGGGTGACTTCAGAGGAAACCTCATATCCACCTAATGCTAAACGGATACTTAATAGGAATGAATGGTAGAGAGTCCCCCAATCAGGTCTACTTACACGAAAGCTAGGAGCAGGCACCTAAGGAACAGTAAGGAAGGCAAGTGTAAGACAGCAATCAACACCTTGAACAGACTCAGGAATGCAGGCTGACTGCAGGCACATGAAGTCAGGAGAGAGAACAGTATACACAGAAAAGCCCTCAGAGAGGCATGATGTAGCTGCTCAAAGAAGCCCGGCCTCCACGGAAAACGTAAGAGCTTTAGAGATAAGTGTGGTAGCACAGACTGAAAATCCCAGCACCTCTGGAGTTTAAGTCATCCTCGGCTTGTGCTACAGGAGATCCTGGTCCTAAAGGAACCTCCTAGGATCAAAAGGCAATGCTCATATACGCCTAAGCAATTCCAGAGCTCAGGATGTGCTGAGGACGTAAATGGCAAATCTAAACACAATGAAAACCTGGTCAGGGCGACACAACATCTGAGATCACGACTCAGGAAGAAGGCTTCACAGCTGGCGGTTTCCTCCAAGGTGGGTTCAGCTGCTTCAACCCCACAGGGAGGCAGCACGTCATGGTGGTGTCTTAGGTATGGACTGCTGTTAAAAGACCAACAAAAAACAACTTGGGGAGGAGAGGGTTTATTTCACCTCACAGATTACAGGCCATTGTGGAGGAAGCTGAGGCAGAAACTCAAGGTAGGAGCCTGGGAGTAAAACTGAAGCAGAGACCAGGGAGGCCTGCTGCAGGCTAGCTTCCTCATACACCCCAGGACCACCTGGCCATGGCAACCCACCCACAGTTTTATCAAGAAAATGTCTCTCAGGCTTGCCTACAGGCCAATCTGATGGGGACATTTTCTTAATTGAAGGTCTCTGTTCTCCAATAACTCTGGCTTGTATCAAGTTGACAAAAAAGCCAGCCAGCACAACTGCTCCCTTTTCAACTTGACACACAAACACATCACTGGTCATCTATAACCTTTCCCTTCTTTTTTGTCCCCAAGATTTCATGCAATATTATATCACAATATAAAAAATATAATGGAACTTTGGAGGTCCCGGTCTTTAAATTTTTCAACACTTTAAAAGTCTTAAGTTCTTTTAAAAAGCCTCAATGTCTTTTAAAAGTCCAAGTCTCTGAACTGTGGGTTCCTGTACACACACACATACACACACACACACACACACACACACACACACACATATTCTAAGAGGAAAAAAAGGGACATGATCACAATTCTGAGGAAAATGTTCAGAGCTTGATGTCTGGGACCACTCATAATCACCTGGGCTTCACAGGCCTAGGAAGCTCCACTTCTCCATCTCTGCCTTTCATAGGCCAGGGTTGGCTCTATGCTGGGCTGATGCTGTGCTTGTGGCCCACCCCATGGTGCTGGTGTCTCCAATACGCTGGGGTCACTACTGCAGCCAAGGCAGCACCTTCCCCAGCGGCTTCTCCTGCACCTCCCGCTGTCAGTGTCACAGCTCAGCTGCTCTCCATGACCCCATTCATGCCTTCAAAACCGGAACCACTGTTTCTACACATTGACAAATGCAGCAGCCACCACAGATTTCTAGGTTTTATCTTAATGATGCTGGTCTCTTCTAAATCACAACTGATTCAGTTAGCATCAGTTAAAGCAAAGGATTCACTTCAGTAATTCCGGTCTGTTTATCACAACTGGTTCTTCAGCCCCAGCTGACCAGAACCACAGATTCTAAATTTAAAACAGATCACAAGTGGCCACCGTAGCCTTTGCCTCCGTCTGAACTTTGTAGGCCAGGACTCCATCACCGGGCTTCCCACAGAACAACCCACGATGCTTTAAGTGCTTAATGGCTTTTCTAGCCCAAAGGTCCAAATACCTCCATAATCCTTGCCAGGCAACGTGGTCAGGTTTCACAGCAAACCCCCACTCCTGGTTCTGATTTCTGTCTTAGTTAGATTTCCACAGTGACCAAAACAAAGCTGAGGAGGAAAGGGCTTTATTACACCTCAGATTACCATCCACAATGGAGGGCAGGAACTCAAGGAATGATGGAGCCTGGAGGCAGGACAGAAGCAGAGGCCCCAGAGGAGGGCTGCAGACCAGCCTGTTCCCCTTAGCTTACTCAGGTTGGTGTCTGGTACACCAGGTGACGACCTACCCTGCCACCTCCCAATATATCACGAGTGTATGTTGCACATGTGGGTCCTTGGGAGATGTTCTGACCTGTTTTAGAATCCCACAGACATTAAGGCAAGATGGTGGGGTTTGAGCTACAAAAAGGCCACCAAAACCTACAAAGCTTGGTCAGACAGCAGCGTATGAAAACAGACACTGTGTGGAGGTTGAGACAGCTCCATAGTTCAGTACACTGGCTGCTCTTCCAGAGGGCCCAGGTTCAATTCCCAGCACATACATGGCAGCTCACAATTACCTGTTAATTCTAGTTCCAGGGGATCCAACACCCACCTCTGGCCTCCCCAGATACAAGACAGGCCATGTGCTGCACATACATATAGGCAAAGTCCCCACACACATGACAGAAAACAAAACAAAACAAACCACCACGTGCTTCCCCACTGCTCCAGGCAAGTGCGGGAGCTGACAGTTTTGTACTGAGCATTGGCCAATGATTAGCAAAAAAGGCTACATTTCATGGCACACATGGAGAACCAAGAAGAAACTCCATTCTGTATATCAACTTAAATAATAGTTTTAAAGGTACTTTTAAAACATATTTTTTTTAAAGTTTTTTATTGGGCCAGTGCGATGACTCAGTGGGTAAAGGCACCTGCCGCCAAACCTTATGCCCTGGGTTCTATCCCGGATCTACATGGTAGAGACCCTGACCACCGAAGGTTCCCTGTGAGGTCCACAAGTGTGCCTGGCGAGTGTGCCCACACACGCACTGTGTATCTTCTTGATCACTGAGGAGGTGTGTACACGGGGTGTGAGAGAACAATTTGGTGCAATCAGTTCTTTCCCCTTCCTTTGTGTGGGCTCCGGGAACTGACCCCAGGAGGCCATGCTTCCACTGCGGGCAACCTGACCTGCCAAGCGCTCTCACCAGTCCATGCTTAGGTTTTTGAATAGATCACAAAACTTAAAGTCTAACGGGAGAATATCTGGTGAGGGCTAGCTGTCTGATCAGAGGCACTCAGCGAGGAGACCAGCGACTCCAAGGCTGGCCACATGCACCCATTTAAACGCATCTATTTAAACTACGTTGACCACCGTCTTTCCTCGGGCGTGGCCACGCTCCACCTTCAGGAAGGCTTCGGGGACTTCAGAAAAAGGGAAGGTCCGCTCGATAACCGGCCGAATCTACAAAACACAAGAAGAGACCGATGGTTGGTGAGGAGACTGCTCTCTCCGAGGCAGAGCACCAGTGGGTTCCCTCCAGGCGGCCTCCTCCTCACGTGCCTATGTCAGGCCTCCAGCTTCCCTTCCCGACTTCTCCTCCTTTCATCTCATCTCTCCAATCTCACTCTCCATTTCACCTTTACTCCACACCTCACCCCCACTCTGTATGCTCGCTCACTCCTGCTCAGAGCCCTACCACAACCCCAAACCTAACATCCCAAGATGCTGCACCCTAGCCTTGGCCTTCATGCTGCATGGTATTTGCACTCTTTGCAAAGTCTATTTTATTTATTAGACTGTATGGTTGTGTGTGTGGTTGTATGTGTGGTGTGATGTGTGTGGTTGTATGTGTGGTATGATGTGTGTGTGTGTATGGTGTGATGTGTGTGTGTGTATGGTGTGATGTGTGTGGTTGTGTGTGTGGTGTGATGTGTGTTATAATGTGTGTGGTTATGTGTGTGTGTGGTATGATGTATGTGTGTGTGGTGTGATGTGTGTGGTTGTGTGTGTGGTGTGATGTGTGTGGCTATGTGTGTATGTTTGGTGTGATGTGTGTTATGTGTGTGGTTATGTGTGCGTGTGGTATGATGTATGTGTGTGTGGTGTGATGTGTGTGGTTGTGTGTGTGGTGTGATGTGTGTGGCTATGTGTGTATGTTTGGTGTGATGTGTATGGTTGTATGTAGTGTAATATGTATGGTTGGATCTGTGTGGTAAGAGGTGTATGGTTGTGTGAGTGTTGTTGTGTGTGGTATGTGTAGAGTGTGTGTGTGTGTGTGTGTGTGTGTGTGTGTGGTGTGTGTGTGAGTGGTGTGGGTGTAGATAAATGCGCTGTCTGGTATATGTAGAAATCAGAAAACAACTTTTAGGAGTCAGTTCTCTCCTTCTACCCCTCCCTACACATGGGGCTGGAGAGACGGCTCAGCAGTTAAGAGCAGTGGCTGCAATTCCAGAGGGTTGGGGTTCAATTCCAGCACCCACGTTTCCAGGGGCTCCAACACCCCCACACAAACATAATGCAGGCAAAACACTAGTGCACATAAAATATCTATTCCTGCTGGTAATCAAAGTTGGCATGAGATTTGCTTGGCAAATGCTCACACTGAGCCATACACTGGCCCTCTGTTACCTTCGAACTCTGTCTGCTCTGGTCTGTTAGCCTCTCCTCTGCAGGCCTGCGTCCCTGGCCTCACCGCCCTTGCTACCCTTCCCCTGCAGTGTGTTCTCCCTCCGAGCTGCTCGACGAACCACTGAGCCTTCTCAAATCATGTGCCTCCTACAGCTGAGTGCACGCCTCTGACGTGTCCCCTGTGGTACAGGAGTAGCACACAAGCATAGCTTGTTTTCTAGTCTTAAACATCTGCATATATATTTAGTCAGAGCAGAAAGGATCTGTGCACACATCACATCTTTATACATCTATAATAGCAACATGTACTGTAAACATCTATACGCTTATACATCTACCATATACCGACAACATGTAATGGGTGCTTAAGTCACTAAACTGAAAAGCAGTGAGGTAGGAGCCCTGTGTGAGCTCTCTGGGCCTTGGGCATTCCACTTAGCAACAGCAGACTGCTTAGCGGGTACAGGATGAGGAACACCAGCCCAGCCACCTCAGTGGGGTGTGGGTACTGCTTCTATCTTTACAGTGCCCCACTCAGTACTGACAGAACCTCCCAAGAGCAGGTCCCAGCACCACCCTCACATGCAGAAGTCCACCTGACCTCCTCCTCCCAAATGCCTGGCAGACACAGTCACTGTCCACCGAACAGCCCCTGGATTGCTTCTCACAGGTCTGCTGACAAGGATCAGCTGCCACAGGCACACCCTGACTCAGAGCCTAAAGCGTCTCTTCCTTTGACAAAGGAAGAGGTGGCTTATGACATTCAGATGCATCTGATGCAATTTCCTCTGATGTGACTTTCAGAGCTCAGGCACAATACTCCCAAGAGCTAAAGATTCTTCTGCACCCACGAGTCTGCAAGCCTAGAGTCACAGTTCGAGTGGGAAGCGCCCTCAGTGTTGGAGGAACTCCTCGAGTTACACACTTCCGGGTAGGTGTCACTCCCTCCTTCGGACACTCTGGGGCACAGAGCTGAGTTGCTGTGCCGAGTGGCAGGACTGATGTCACCACCACTGCTCCCTCCACTGCACAGGCCTGTCACTTCCACCTGATGGTTTCCACCTCCACCAGGAAGAAGCAGAAAGGAGGCCAGGGGTTACAGAGAGTTATCACAACCTGAATCCTAACCTTCCTTCCACAGTCAGCTGAAGAGCTGGCCTCTAAAGCCTGAGTCCAGCCCCCAGGATGACAGGCAATGTGGGAGATTGCTTACGGAGGGTGTCACTAACTGACAGCAGCACCGAGTAGGCCCCCAGACCTGGAGAAGCACATTAAGGGCTGGGCCGAGCTGCCTTCTCTCATCAGAGAAAGGAAGGCACTTAGGCTATTTTGTGTTCCATTTGAAAGCTAAACCCATCACTCCCCTTAGAGCTCCAGGGACACGGTTTACCCAATGCCATTTAGTTGGTAAATGGATGACCTGCAGGTATCCACTGGAGAAGGCTTTCTCCAGTGCGCCCCGGTACAGTGGACTCCGGGGATAGGGAAGAGACTATGTTCTGAGTAAGTTCCAGACAGGCATGTACACACTTGTGAGAGACTCTCTGCCTTTGTTGTTTTACACACCAGATACCACCATCCACACATCCCTCCCTTCTGGAAAGCTCGCTGAGCCTCTTGCCCGTAAAGCACTAGGCTCGAGCAGGTGCACAAACCAGACTCCACTCAGACCCACGGCCTGCGCCATCAAGCAGGCTCACCACAGTGCTCCCGGCCAGAGCTCGGACGCTGACCTGCTGACCTGACCGCCACGCAGTGGCTGCACACTTTAATCGGACTGGGCAGGCCCTTTGTGACAAAGAGCCGGAAGGGCTGACCATGGCATAATGAGTCATTTAGCAATTCCTGTAAACGACAATGGGGAAAAAGAGGCTTTCAAACCATAGCCAAGCGAATGCCCCCCACCCCAGTGGCTGACTATGTGACAGCATGGGGAGATTAGCTGCATAATGCAATGGTGTCCACGTTGGAACTGGCGTGCCTGCTCGTTAAAGACAAAGGGATCAGCGTTAACCCCAGAGAGGGGAGAGAAAGGTTACTGACAGAGAAGTGGGACATTATGTGAGGACACTGCTCGGGTGCATTTGGCAAGGGGAGCCCTGTTATAAAGCCGGCAGGCTCAAAGCCACACTTCCCACTGCACAGACACCCGGGGCTCTCAGGCAACCAGGAAACATGCACTTCAGCAGCCCTGTTTCAGTGTGGGAGCCAGTGTGGGGTCTCCTGAGCGCACCTTCCCGTCCTTAGACAGGACCCAGGATTAGCACTTGCCACCTGGCACCCTCCTAACACGGGGACTCAGGAAACTCGCCTCCCAAAGTGTGAGCTTACCACACACAGTACTGCTGCTTACTGGCCAGTGGGCAAGCCTTTGAGGGGCAGGAAGAGCTACCAGGGATGGGTGTCTGAGTGTTTAGCACACGAAGCTGAAACACAACACAAGCGCTCCATGGTCTATGCAAAGCCAAAGCCTCCAGGAGCAGCCAGAGTCAGGACCTGGAAGCCTTGACCACACTGCCAAGTGACATAATGGCGTTTTGGGACTTGGCTGTCCACTCCCCTCTTTCTTTTTTTTTTTTTTTTTTTCCAGAGCTGGGGATCGAACCCAGGGCCTTGCAGTTGCTAGGCAGGCGCTCTACCACCGAGCCAAATCCCCGACCCCAGCTGTCCACTCCCCTCAACTCCGCAGCCTCACCCTCGGCAGACACATGCCCTAGGCACAGATGCTGCAGATTTCAGAAGGCAAGGTACACGAGGATGGACCAACAGACATCAAGGAGACTCAAGAGCTCCTGGCATGAGTCCAAATCCACACCCCTGGGAACACATAGGGACCACAGTCCCAGAGCCATCTCTGGGATGGCCACACCCATTTCACCCATTTTCCCTTTAGCCCAGGACTTCCCAGGCCTGTCAATGTCCAGGAAGAAGGTGGTTTGCAATCTCCGGGGATAAGAAGACAACAGGATGAGGGGAGTTTTGTTCTAGTTTGCTGTTTTCTGGGTACTTCTTGTGCCTGGAAAGGAACATTAAAGGAGCAGGATGGTGGGTGGAGCTGTGGTCCAAGAGAACAAATGTACCCATCAGGAGAGCATTCACAAAGCAGTCCTTTCCAGCCAGGCATGATGGTCGCAATGTGTGACCCCAAAGCCAGGGGCTAGATGTGAGAGCATGAGTTCAAGGCCAGCCTGGGCTACATAGTGAGACCTGGAACCTTGTTTACACACACACACACACACACACACACACACACACACACACACACACACACACACACAAACAGCAAAGACAAAAACAAACAAGAAAATAAAAGGATTCCGGAAGCATCGAGGCTACAAGATGAGATGCCGGGGTATCAGGTAAGCGAACGCTTTTCTAGTGGTTGTAGGGATCAACCTCAGACCGCCATGTTCTTCCAGTGGAGCAGGGTGCAGTGTGAAGCCTGAGGCTTGGGTCCTTGTCTACTGCCAAGGTGGCCTGGCCATAGTTTGGTGGGTGGGAAATCATCCCTCTAAACACGTGACAAGTTACATTTAATCAAGTGAGTAACCAAACTGAAAAGGCCAGTCTCCCCATTGCACTAGCCACAGTCTAGTACTCAGTGTCCTCAGCGCTTCGGTGGCTGCCCTCCGGCATGCGGAGAGGCATTTCCACCACTGCAGAAAGCTCTAGTGGACAGTGCTGGTGGGAGGGGACTACTCACAGCAAACACACAGATCAGCACCAGGCAGGCCTCAGCGGATGCTGCAGATTGAACCTGGGTTACATGGGAGCTCTTCTGATGGCAATAAAAATAAAGAAATAAACTCTGGGAAGATTATGTCACGGCTCTGCCACGCTCGAATGACCAACTAGAATTCTGAAAAGACCTGAGCATTAAGTGCATGACCTTAAAGGGGTTTAAAATTTTCATAGGCAGGCATAGTAGTGCACACCTTTAATCCTAGCATTCAGAAGGCGAGATTTCTGTGAGTTCGAGAACAGCCAGATCTACATGGTAAGTGTGTTTGGGGGTGGGGGGTGAGGGAGAAATGGCTCATCTGTTAGAACTGGTTGGTCTTCCAGAGGACCCAGGTTCAATTCCCAATACCCACAGGGCAGCTCACAACTGTCTATGGCTCCAATCCCAGGGGATCTGATGCCCTCTTCTAGCCTGCATAGGCACCAGACAGACAAGTGGTACACAGACACATGCAGGCAAAAACACCCATACCCATTAAAGTAAAATAAAATAAATGTAAAACTCCATCACAAATGTAAAACATTGTAAAACCTGGGCCTGGGGAGATGGCTCGGTAGGTAAACATAGGCACAATCACAAGGACCCGAGTCCAGAGCCCAGGTACCCATGTAAAACACTGCTCACAACCACAGTCATCTGTAACCCCAGCTTTGGGCTAAGGCGAGCAAGTGGAGGCAGAGACAGACGGATCCCTGGTGCTCCCTGACTGTCAGTCTAGCTCAAGGTGCAGTGAGAGACCCTCTCTCAAAAGATAAGGTGGCAGGGACAGTTTTGTTCTCTGGCCACCACGGGCACAGGTGTACCTGTGTACATATGAACATACACACACACACCACACAAGCACCTAAACACACATTTAACACACACATACAGATACACCACACATATACACACTAAATAATAAAAAGTTTTAAATGCCATTCTTAACTTAGGAGAACTAAGACTGGATTCAGCTTACTTTCTTATTCTAGTCCTGGTTAAGACACCAGTTATAACCTGGTTGTTACGTCAGTCCTAAAGTCTAAACCAAACTGCGCATGGCCACGATCAGGGTCTATATGAAATGCTGTGAGCAGAAGCCTCATGGTCACAGCACGTGAAAGCAATGTCTGAGTCTGCAGTTCCAGGAGAACACACTGCAAATGTCAGCTCCTTGTCACTTGGGCTTGGAATGGTGGGCACATTTAAGGCAGAGGAGTCTAATGACGGAAATATTTACGGAATGCTACCCTGCCAGAAAGCAAGGTCAGGGTGTGGGGACAATGCTGTGTGTCTGACTCCTCAGTATTGTGGCGCTGTGATCTGCTTCTTCTCCATGTTCACCGGTGCACACAGGGCTGACGAGACTCCATTGGTAAGACTTAAGTCAGATGCTTGTGTGTGGAGAGGTGGTCTCTGTATGCATGCACCATGTGTCTACATGAAGATCAGAGGCTGACATTAAGTGTCTCCCTCTACTGCTCCACTTTATTTTGAGGCGGGGTCTCTCACTGAACCTGGAGTTCACTGATTGGCTAGGCTGACTGGCAGGGAGTCTCTGCCTCCCTGTGCTGAGACTGCAGGCATCCACCTCGCCTGCCCTCTGTGTGGCGGCTGCAGCCAGCAGTTCACCCAGTCAGTCACCTCCTCAGCCCCAGGCACGATCTATCGGGGAAGTTGAAGTTACCAGTGACTAGCAGTTTTCCTCACATTTCCAGAACAATTTGTTCTGAGGTGAAACAAAGCAAAGGGCAAGAGGACACCAGAGTGAAGAGAGAGGGCTACAGAGACACAGCGAACACTAAACAATGGATTTCAAAAGCTGCTGTCTTAGTATTTATCAAAACTACTCGGGGCTCAGTAATTGCCTTTCCCGGAACTGAAGCGCACACACTCACAGTTAGTACTTAAAGCAAAGCTGGGTTGTCCACTGAAGCACTGTTTGTAAAAGCTCAAATAAATATTGGCACACCTGTGCAGAGGTGTGGAAAAAAAAAAGTAAAGGTTTGCAAAATAAAGAATGACAGACATTTTAGTATCCTAGTATGAAATAAATAAGAAGAGCGTTTAAAAACAAAAGGGAACGTGAGAAACAATTCATTACCCGCAGAAATATTACTCTGTCAGGTGTTGGGGGTTTATATCCAACTGTTCTCCCTATACCTGGAAGTGCCTCACGACCAGGGCAGCTCCCCAGGACTGAGACAGCTTTCAAAGATCATTACCAAAATACTAGCCACCCAGCTCAGGTCCCAGACTCATCACCCATTGTCCTGTCCTGTTTGAACAGATGCCTTTGGGAGTTTCAGGAAACAGTATTGCTGGTTTTATCTACACCAAGCAGAACTTGGTGACCAAGGGATGCAGTCAAAGGCAGCTGAAATAGCCTCGACCTTCAGTTTTGAATCTTATGAATATATTTATCTAAAAACCCAGAGCAGTTGGCTTACATCACAACAGCAAGTTCAAACTCCTCTCTCGTGCTCCTGCTAGCCAGATTCATTACGCACTCCTCAGAGCTTGGAGATTTGAAATGTCACTGTTCAGCTGAGCAAGTCTCTTCTGAGGGCAGTTTTCAAGATCTGTTGTTACTCCCTGCAGTGAGTGACCTCTCACATCCACCTCAATGCAGAGAGGTGACAGACACCTGGTCTCCCCGTGCCCTGAGTCCCCAGGGCTCAGCAGCTGAGCAGGACAGACGCCTCCTCCAGGCTCACATCAAAGGCATCTCTCTCTCCTGTCCCTTCTGGGCTCTTCTACTGGTTGTCTGCCAAACGTAGTTGGTACACATACACAAATCACCTCTCATCTCTGTTGGGTAAATAGCAATGTCCAAGTCGAGACAAAGTCCTATATTGTGAATACAAGAGAGCATGACAGCATGTGGGCAGCGTGAGCAGACACCAGGACACACACCAGCGCTCGCTAGGACAGAGCCCTCTGCCATCATGGCACTACTATTACACCCATAGTGATGCTCCCTTTCTCGGCAGCAGTAAAGAAAAGCATAGAGTGGGATGCGGGGGAATCCTGTGCACACAAAATGCAAGAGGTTCAAACCTGAACCAAAAGTAATGCTGCTGACGTGGGCTCTTGTGGGCCGCATACACAGGGCCTTGGCCCAGGAGACTTGAACAGACACCTAAGTGGCTGAAAAGTAGCCACCAGGATCAGGGGAGGGTGCAGGGAGGGGGCAGGGAAGAGTGGAGGAGGGGATGCTGCAGTCAGGATGTATTTATTGTATGAGTGAATAAAAAAACAAAACCCAACCACTGAAAACAAAACTCCAACCTGGGGTGCCCTGAAAAGACTCCAAAGGGGAGACTGAAGCCCTCAGCAACATTCATCTTCTTTTCTACTATTAATCAATTGTTTATTTACATCCCTAATGTGACTCCCTCCCCGAACCCCCTCCCCTAAGAGTTCTTCCCCTCATCCTCCATCCCCCTCCCCTTTGCCTCTGAGAGGCTGCCCTCCTCCCAGAGAGCTCCTACAGCTCATAAGTTCAGCAAAGTGGCTAGACATGAAATTACCTCAAACAAATCAGTAGCCTTCCTTTATACAAATGATAAGCAGCCTGAGAAAGAAAGGGATCACCATAGCCACAAATAATAGAAAATATCTTGGGTGACTCTAACCAAGCAAGTGAAAGACCTGTACAAGAACTTCGAGTCCCTGGAGAAAGGAATTGAAAATTTCAGAAGATGGAAAGACCTCCCATGCTTACGGATTGGCAGGATTAATATAGTAAAAATGGCACCTTACCAAAGCAATCTACAGATTCAATGCAATCCCCATCAAAACTCCAACTCAATTCTTCACAGACATGGAAAGAGCAATCCTCAACTTCATATGAAAAAACTGAAAACCCAGGAGAGTGAAGACAATTCTCAACAATAAAAAGTTTTTGGGGAATCCCCATCCCTGACCTCAAGCTGTACTACGGAGCAATAGTGGTTAAAAAACAAAAAACAAAAAAACAAAAAAACAAAAAAAAGAAGAAAAAAAAAAAAAAAACCCCACCTGCATGGTATTGGAACAGAGTCAGGCAGGTAGATCAATGGAATAGAACTGAAGTCCCAGAAATGTTCCCACACCCCTATGGTCACTTGATCTTTGACAAAGGAGCCAAACCATACAGTGGGGAAAAGACAGCATCTTCAGCAAATGTGCTGGTCTAACTGGCACTGTGCATGTAGAAGGATGGAAATAGATCCACAGTCACCACCTGCACAAAGCTCAGAGCCAAGTGGATCAGGACCTCAACATAAAACCAGACGTACTGAATCTAATAGAAGAGAAAGTGAGAAAGAACCTTGAATGCACTAGCACAGGGGAACTTTCCCAAACAGCACTGATGGCCAAGACTCTAAGTCAACAATTGATAAATGGGACCTCGTGAAACTGAAAGGCTTCTGTAAGGCAAAGGACACCGTCAACAGGACAAAAGCCAACACAAGTTTTCTGTGAAGTCCTTACAGGCCAGGCATCAGCAGCCAAGAGAGCAGTGGTTGTCTCCGCTCAGGCCCGTCCTCGTCCTCGCCGGTGCCCTACTCTTCTGAACACACACTAATCTTGGACCGGAAGCCTGGGGAACTACCTCTCACCCAGGTGATGGCGGGGGGGGTGGGGGGGGGGTGGAAATGCCTCACCACCAGGACAGCCTCCCCAGCACCAAGGCAGCTCCAGGAGTTTTCCTGAGAACCTGTGGGCACCTTCTCCTCTTTGTGCAGAGGGTGCCATCTTTCAAAGATCATTACCAAAATACTAGCCACCCAGCTCAGGCCCAGCTCTGCGACTTGCTGACTGGGTGTCTTTAAGAACATCATAGAATGTGCCTACCCCACCCCCGCCTGTCCCTTGATGTGTAAACCCAGGGGGAGACTGAACAGGCTGAGTGAGCTACTGTGCATCCTGAGCAGCATCTCCACAAACCCCATGGCAACAGAAACAGCACACAGCACCCCCCCTCCTCCTGCGGTGCCCCAGCGATGAGGCCCGAGCACAGTCTATAGGAAGAGTGCTGACATAGTCACCAGGAAGGGGCTTGGGGGTGGACCTACCTTTCCCCCATCCACCAGCTCTGCAATCTCATCTAGGTACGGGCCGCTAGCCATGAAGAAGGCCCATCTGTAATGGACTCCTTGCCAGAGATGCTACGAGGAAGAGAAGAATCAGGTAAGTGTATGGAAAAGAAGGCCTGGCTAACTGTACTAACTGGACATTCCCTGCATGACCAGGACAGATGGACATATTTCCCGTTTCCGGTGACATGTGATTGCATGTCCAGGACCTCCGGCAGACTCCCTGTAGCATGTACGGAGTGAGCAAACGGGCACGACTTACCGTGTAAACTGAGGCGGCTTCCCGTATGATCACCGCAGGGAAGCTTGCCTTAAATGAGAGCCCAAAGTCCCATGCATGGAATGGCTTACCTACAAGGAGTCAGGGCCCAGAGCTGCAGGCATTCCCCACTGACGTTTGCAGGAAGCTAAGAGACTTACTACATTTAAAACTGTTTTAGGAATAAGTCACTACAAGTTGTTTTCTGTTTCTAAGTCTGACAGGAATAAAGAAAGAGTATAATTGTTTTTATACCATGGCTGGGTCTACCCATGGTCATTCTTGTAAGAGCCAAGCCATCTAATCTTTGTGGAGCAAGACCTCTCAAGATAAAGGTAGACAACACTCTTACCAGGGAGGCCTCAACTCTACCTCTGTGCCCACTTGTAATTGTTATTCTTTTCACGCTTGAGACAGGGTCTCATCGTGTAGCCCATGCTACATTCAAATAGTGGTGTCTTGGTGCAGGAGCTGAGGGAAATGCTATCAAAATGGGGCAAGCCCAGCTCTCAGACATCTCTGTGTGATGAGGCCTCATTTCCGGGTTGATCTTTAGCATAACTTAAAGGTGGTTAGAGACGGCTCAGCACCTGCGGCTCTTGCAGAGGATCCGAGTTTGGTTCCCGATACCTGCATGGTAGCTTACCAGCATCCTCAACTCCAGTTCAGTTCCAAGGATCTAGCACGCTCTCCTCGTCTCTAACAGCACTAGGTTACACACAGTATACATACACACATGCAGGAAACACACACATAAGACAACGATGACAACTTGTTTAAAGTAGCAGTTAAAGGCTGAGCACACCTGTGAGGCAGAAGGATCACAGTCTCAGGTAAGTGTGGCCTCCATAATAAAACCCCATCTAAAAAGAAAACAAAACAAAAAAGCCATCTCAAGGGCCACTGTGACTGCATGGGTGAGGCCAAGTTTAACCCCTAGCACCTCATCAAAAAACATGCAGAAAAAAGACAGTGGAAGGAAAGCTAAAAACTAAGTCCACACAGTGAAGCCGGCTAAGTCCACCAACGAACAAGGCTTGAGGGCCTTTCTACTTGAGGGACTTGAGTCTGAAATATCTCGTCTTTAAGGCAGATCTCTGTGAGTTCAAGGCTAGCCTGGTCTACAGAGTGAGTTCCAAGACAGTCAGGACTACACAGAAACCCTGTCTCAAAAAGAAAAAAGCAACACCTGTCTTCATCATCTTTTCTTTTATCCTGTATACCATTTCACCTCTAATTCAATGCCCTAAAATTACTCTAATTTACAACCTGTAAGTATACTAGCCTCTGCCCCCTCTGTGGTGACAAGAGGTGATGGCGCTCAGCAGAGAGGAGACACTTAAGCCCTACTCCCAGTCCTGTAACTGAGGCTATGTGCTCTAGTGTCCAAGGCCTACCACTCCCTGGGGGCATTCAGTTTGGCCATAGACATAGCGGCCTGTCAGTACAGTCAGCCTGATGGATCTAACATCCCAGGAACTCCCATCCGGTAAACAGTGATTCACCAGAGAGAAGCAGTGCTGGGACAGGTGTGGTAACGCCAGCATCACGAGACATCAGCCTTCACGGCTGCTGAAGTAGAACACGTTCCGTGAGGTTCTGTACCCCACAGGGTGGGAACCAGGCACGGGCACAGCAGCCAGAGACTGCCTCACAAAGTCTCTACCACACGGACGAGGGTTGCATGTGTTCAGGCTGCTGAGAAAGCTGACCTTTAGGAACGGGCAGGAAGGAGGCAGAAGGTGTAGCCGAGGGAAGCAAGAGAAGTAGTCACAGCGAATCACAAGCAGCACGAATAAAGCCTTTATGTCCGAGGCCTTGCGCCACGCTCTTCTCGTGGAGTGTCTTATTTAGTGCTCACGGCAGCACAGTAAAGCTCACAGATTAGCAACCTCACCTTATGGGCCTGGAAACATAAGTAATATGCAGAGGTCAGAACTTGAACCCTGCTTTTTGAGTCTAGAGACCATGCTGGCAGCCCCTGTGGCAGGCTGGCTCCAAGAGAAGAGAGAGCGGCTAACCAGTTCCCGACGGGCACTGCTCATTCCACCAATCAGGATTCGCCTTCCTACCTTCAGTGCCTTTGTGCCCACGGTGACTCCGGTCTGCAACATGCCATCGGCAATGCCCAGTCGGTCCATGTTCAGGAGGAAAGGAGTCACCAGAGTCACATATGTGGCTCCTGACCACTTCTTGAGAAAATTTAGAGCCCATGTTTCAGTCGATCCACCTACATTATCAAGGATGAAGTCAAACCTGGAGAGAGGATCAAACAAAGACACTTTGCCAGTCTCTACCTGGGACACAGAACCTCTTTACTCCACGGGCAGTTGGCTACAGGGTGGACTCAGCGACCGCTCACAAACCATGCGCACTGCATCATCCCAGAGGGGCGGATGCCTTGGATGGAGGGGAGAAGGCACATCTGCTCGATTCATTTATGCCCTAAGCAAGTGTGTCTGAGCCGGGTGATTTGGGTTATTACTATGCAGAGAACCGAGTGTCACACAGTCCCTGAGAGCTGAGGCTGTCTAGCTGAGGGACCCCGCCATCCCTGGTTAGACTGCAGAACCGTCCTTCAATGGCAGTGTATTTGTCAGTATACATGACTACTTGAAAGAGAAGTACACTTAAAATGTTTGCCCGTAAAAATGACTTGTCAGAAATGTGCCCCCTTCATCTTTTGGAATGTTCTTTTTGTGTGTTTTAGCATCAAGATAATGCACAGAAGAAAAAAGAGAAAGAGAAAAGAAAAACTAACACGCTTTTCTCGGCCTGCAGTGTTCCTCTGACATGCCCCCACCCCAAATTGCACAACAGACTTCACGGAGCTGACAGATATCAAATCTCTAAATCTAACCTAAGCGGTTATAGTCCTAGACCAGGCTCAAATGGATAGAAACCACGAAAGCTTTTAAGCACTTTCAAAACCAAAGTTCTGTTTAGAAAATGCATGTGTATATATTAAACAACTGGAGAATTCCTCCTGGGTAAAGTTTTTTCCCCTTCCAAGTTCATCTGGAGGAAGTCAAACATCAAAGCTTCTAAACTAGCTTTGGCCAGCTTCAAGGGTACCAAGTCTTCCGTGGGATTTTAAACTAGAGACGGACAAAAGTTAAAGGCTATGCCAGCAGGAGCGACCTTACTGGAGCATCACGCTCATTAGGAAAGTTTCTACTGTGTTCCTAATGCACTGTGTGAGCCACTCAAGCTGTGGGGGGTAAAACCTGTGTGGAACGGGCGAACTGGGGAGAAGCTGTAGGCTGAGGTAGGCCAGGAGTGGTCAACGGCATGACCTTGAGCTAACAAAACACCCATAGAACCCCCACCTCTACTTTATCAACTCGGACTTATGTACTCGGATTGGAAAGAGATTTCAAAGTCTTTCTTGCTGTAAAATTTCTAAGATTCAAATATCAAGAAATTTGCTACTTGTAGGAAGTCACAAGTTTACAACAGACTGATTCCGAGTTCAACCTCTAGATAGAGGCTGCAATTATAAAATCTACTAAAGTGTCTGCGCTGGTTTGAATGAGAACGACCCGACAGGCTCCTATATTTGAACGTTTGTTCCCAGTTGGTGGAAGTGTTTGGATCTGATTAGGAGGTGTGGCCTTGTTGGAGATGTACCACAGCGGGCGAGCTCTGAGGTTCCAAAGCCTATGCCACTCCCAGTTAGTGGACACATTCTCATATTCATATTCTCTCTCTCTCTCTCTCTCTCTCTCTCTCTCTCTCACACACACACACACACACACACACACACACACACACACACGTGCACAGCATTTAATATCCCCGCTTCAATGTTTTATAGTGCACTGTGCTAGACAGACACAAGCCAGTGTCATCAGAGAGAAGGCGCCATGGAGAAATGTCTCCATAAGACGGGCAGTAGGCAAGCCAACAGGGCATTTTCTTAATTAGTGATTGATGGGGAAGGGTCCAGCCCACTGTTGGTTGGGGCGATCCCTGGGCTGGTGGTCCTGGACTCTGTAGGAAGGCTGAGCCACTCAGGGGGAGCAAGCCAGTAAGCACCCCTCCCTGGTCTCTGCATCAGCTCCCGCCTCCAGGTTCCTGTCCTGTAGAGAGACTCTTGTATATGGCTGTGGTACTTGTCAATCATGAGTCTGATGGCCTACGGCTTAGGAGGAAATAGGAGGTGGGACATCTGGGAGGCAGAAAGAATTCTGGGATAGTGTGAGGTTGGAAGATTCATATGGGAAGATGTACCGAAATGGATGCATGGTGCCTGAGCACAGGTAACCAGCCATGTGACAGAATGTGGATCACAGTAAATGGGTTAATTTGAGTTATGATCTAGTCAGAGAAGAGCCTAGCTATATGGTGGCCGAGGTATGTGTAAATGTATTTGAGTCTGAGTCTTTTTCTAGGACATTGGGCTGGGAGGGAGAACCAGACCTAACTTCTACGCTATCCTTTCTTCAATGATGAACAGTGCTGTGGAAACACAACACAAACTTTCTCCTCCTCAGGCTGCTTTGATCACCATGTTTCATCACAGCGCAGACTATGGGGGCCTGGCCTGTGAAGTCTGGAGGGAGGATTGAGAATCCCTTAGAGACCCTGTCGAGGCTATCTGCTATTCTGAACTGAGAATCTGAGGTGCTGGTCAGGTGAAGATGAAGAAAACGGGCTGTGATCAGCAAGAGACCAGAACCTCTGAAGGAGAACCTTGGCTCTGCTGGGCCGACTGAGGGTGGTCAACAGAGCTAAGTCACTAGCAGTGACTAAGAGGAGGCCCCATCACTGAAGAGACAGCCATCACTGAAGTGATCATTATCTTTGGGGTAATATTTCCTCAGAGTCTGCACACAGAAGCTTTGTCTAAGGTGGCCACCGTTGTACCTTATGCTGGCAGCCAAACTTTATATGAGAGTCACCCAGGTGGTACTGGTTTTGAAGGCACGAAGGGGTCATAGGGAGCAGCTGAGGCTGGGCGCTGTGAGGGGCCATGGAAGGCCATTGGTGAAGGTTCAGCCTCAGGTGCAGATGGAGGCCAGGACTGAAGGGGTCATGGGGAGAAGCTGCGGCTGGGCACCACGAAGAGAGCCCAGCTGCAGCAGAGCCCCCAGCATTTTGGAGATGCTGGTCCCACAGCAGAGCACCAAGAACAGCAGCAGTGTGGTGGATCCTGCCTCAGCAAAGAGACAAGCTGTGTGTGCAGCAGAGGGGGCAGCCAAAGAAGTGACCCAAGCCCCTGGAAGGACCCCAGATGACTGTAAACGTGGGAGAGACAGAGATAGAGACAGACAGGCAGAGAGAGAAAGGGGGTAGAATTTTATGAACTTTAGGTTTTAAGAGACTAGGTATTTTTAAAGAGACAACTTTTTTGTAAGGCTGAGACGTCAATCGTTGGTAAACCGTTTTATACCGTGATGTTTCGTTAATGTGATCTTGGCCTCCTTCCCCACGGAAACACTACTTACAGTTTTAGAGATTTCAGCTGCTCCTCCACACTGCCCAGCGTGTAATCGATGACTTCGTCTGCCCCAAGCTTCCTCACAAGCTCACTGGCGTCTTTCGAGCAAACTGCCGTCACGTGAGCGCCCCACGCCTTCATTACCTGAAGTGGGTGGGGGAGCAGAGGGGAGAGAAGACACTGGCCCAGTGCACACCTACCAGAGTGCAATCTCTAGAGAACCTTTAAGCTCCCCTCTTGACAAGAACTGCAGGACGCTACCTATCAGATACAAACGTTTGTCAAGAAAACCCCACTAGATCTCCCCTCCACAGGCAAGATAACCTTGCCTTCCTGGAGTCTACGCAGTGCCACCAGGATCACAAAAACCAGGAGAGTGACCAGCCTCAATTTTAGCACCTACAGTGACAAAGGCAAAGGGCTGAAAAGAGAAGCCAGATGTAGTCACGCTTGCTCAGGAAGTCGGTACCTGACAAGCACCCAGAATACAAAGTTCCAGCTCCTCTTCGTTTGCATAGCAGAATGTGCGGGGTCAGACAGCGGGTCTGGGCTGGGACGATAACCAGACTGGCGAAGCGCCTGCTAGGCCGGCTGGCGGACCTGAGTTCAGATCCCAGCGCCCATGTTAAAGGCCAGGCACGGTAGGCAGCATAGGCCCACAGTCCCAGTGCAGGTAGGCAGACAGGGATGCCTTGAGCTGTTTAGCCAGGTAGTCCAGCAAAAGCAGGGAGCTTCAAGTTCAGGTAACAGACTCCGCCCCAAATACACATGGTAAGCGATGGCAGAAACTGTTGTAAAAATAGAAAAAATAAAAATGTCTCTTTATCCCCACTAGGTCTGTCTGGCACCACCGTGCCCCAAGACATCGGCTAGACATCTTAGTCTCAGTCAGCAAAGCCTCTCACCCGCTCTGCTCCACCCCATATCACACTGCCAAAGGCCTCTCCCTGAGCCTGGCAGCCATCTCTCTACCTATCCAGTTCCCAAGGCAGGTTTCCAGGCCAGAGACACACATCCCAACTCCACAGTGGCCCAGTGTCTCCGGCCGCCACACATTTTCTTTCACTTAAATCGCTACATGAAAGAACACGCAACACAATAACCTCTGATCCAATTGCCCACCTAAACATACAAAGCCCAGTATCATCCATCCCTTAAGAACATTCATAACAACCTGTAAAGGTACAGCCTGGAATCTTAACGTCAGCATCCATGTTGTCCCCGGCTACTCTCTGTCTCCTCCTCTTCCTTCCAACTTTCCTCCCGCCCATCCTTTCTTCTCGTCCAATGACAGGCCTCATTGTATCTTGTACCTGCCTCACCTGTGACACCTTTAAGATGCCATGGCATACCTACTAGGGTGGTTGTGATTAAACAAAACAATAACAAGTAAATGCTGGGGCATAGAGAACCGAGCTGTGATAGAACATACATAGTTCAACAATTATCACGGACTTTGTCAGCCCGGGGGTCTGACGCCAGGCCCTTTACCCCCAATGGTTTTAAGTCCTGTGTAATGCGGGAAAGAGTTTCCTGGTGCAGTACAATCCACGGTACACAAGGACGTGGGATTACAGTGAAACTCAGCTCAAGAAGGTGGGTTCTAGAGATAGGCCCCCTGTACGAGCTTAGGGGCCTACGAGTCTGGCCTGATCTGGTCACACAGTCAGCAGAGAACATTTAGGCTATTAGCCACTGCTAGTCCAGGTTGTGAGGGTGTGGGGCTATACAGTTAAGGGTCATTTAGACCATTAGCTATATCATCTGGTCCTGGTGTGGGAGCTGGGGCTACCCAGCTGTAAAGGTCATTTCGACCATTAGCTATATCATCTGGTCCTGGCTGTAGGCGCTCGATAAGCTCTGGCCCAACAGATATAGCCTCCTCCAATTCTCCTCAGCTTTCGGGGTGGAAAAACAGGTTTTTCATTAGAAAGACAATTCTGTGTGCTTAACATTCCTGGTTTCTCTGGAGATCTGTGGGCACAAGGACCTTCCTGCTGTGCTCAACAGAGTCTCATTGTAGTTCTGAACAGGCCATTTCCACGTGCTCTGTCAACAATAGTCTACGCTGAGGTTCTCCTGTGCTTTAACTGGTGTATGTGAACTGCACAGTAACGAGGTTCTCCTGTGCTTTAACTGGTGTATGTTCACTGTGCACAGTAATGTGCTGCATTGTGCTTTCTTTCCTTAACACAGAATTTCACTATGTAGCCTCGGCTGGCCTCAAACTAAAGATCCTCCTGCCCCAGTCTTCCAAGTGCTGGGATTATAAGCATTTACCACCATGTTTGGCATACTTTATGGTTTAAAAGTGGTATTGTTTTTTTTGTTGTTCAAGTGTGGGTTCTTTATGTAGTGTGGAGACCAAACCCTGTTCAGATTACTAACTTGTAAATGCTCTGCATTGTGTGAGGGTTATACCGATGGCTAACTTGTCAGGATCTAAATCCCTGGTGCGAGCCTGTCGCCTCTTGGCAGGCCTGTGAGGGATTGTCTATCAGGCAGACAACTAAGGTGGAAGACTCTCTCTCTCTCTCTCTCTCTCTCTCTCTCTCTCTCTCTCTCACACACACACACACACACACACACACACACACACAGGGGGAGGGAGGGAGGAAGGGAGGGAGGAAGGGAGGGAGGGAGGGGAGGAGAGTGCCATCTTGTGCCACTCTCCCACTATTTAGATTACTCTAGCTTAATAGTAAGTTGAAGATTTGGAAATTTAGAAATAATTTTATTCCTTTTCAAAACTGTGGCTGCTCGGGTTACCTTGCAACTGTGTCTTCATTTCAGAATAAGCTTGCTACCTATGGCACAAAGGGATGTGACCTTTTCGTTGGCTTTACATTGAATACATAGATCACTCTGAAAGCACATTTTGGCTGCTGCATTTCTCTGTGTAGTTTAGAATCAGCTCATTAATTTCTACAAAAGCCTGTAACATTCTTGACTGAAAGCAGCAACAGCTGTTGGTATATGCTGCTTCCTGCAAACTAGTACCTACAACCACCCTGGCTGTCCGCTCCACACTCTCAGCCATTTTTACTTCTTTAACTGTTTTAAGGTTTCCAAGTTAAACTACCGGAGAGGCTATTGTTCCCTTTGATTATTAGATAAGGCCATTCAGGTCACTGACATTAAAAGGCAGTTCCTGGATGTCCTAGCTTTCTGTTACGGTGTTAAAACTGACCAAACCCAATCTGGGGAGTACAGTATCTCAGCTCACAGACTACCGTCCATTAGACAGGGAGTCAGAGCAGGAACTGAAGCAGAGGCCATGGAGGGTACTGTCCACTGGGGTTTCCACAGCTTGTTCAGCCTGCTTTCTTTATACAACTCAGGGCCACCTGTCCTGGGTGGCACCATCCATAGTGAACATTAACCAAGAAAATGCCCCACGGACACGCTCATAGGCTGATTTGATAGACAGTCCCTCTTCCCAGGTAACTAAAGTTGGTGTTAACAAAACTAACAAGTACACTAGACTCGGCTTTCGAGGACAGTAATTTATAATATATAAATTTATAAATTCATACAAACAAAAATCTTCCTAGTCACAAGATTAAGAAATCCTTTTTACCTGTATCGCAAAAGTACCAACTCCACCTGACGCCCCCAAGATTAGCGCACTGCAACAGAAGAGAAAGCACAGCCGTGAGACGCTGGGCAGGCACGCCCAATGAACATGACTTCTGCAGATGACACTTCCCAGTGACAACATCCCCAAAGCAGATAAAGTCATCCTCCTTCCCGAGGCTTCACCAAGAAGCTGCAGAGAGTTAAATGAAACCTTTTGCAAACCCTTAACTGAAAACAGAAAACACTTGCAGACCGACAATTCACTTCTGCAGTAGCTTGGAGAGTGCTTTGTAACTCTGCTTTACAAGTGATTATTCTAGGCTCAAGTCAGCACACTTCTCTGTGAGGAGGACACTTCTCAATGCTGTTCTCTCCGATGTCACATTCCTGACCACATCCCTGCCAAGGTAGAAGGGACGAACACCTTGTGTTCAGGCACATCTTGCTAAGCTCATCAGCTGTCACAGACAGACTCATCCTCTTTGAGTTCCTGTGGAAGCCGATGACTGTGTCGTCAGCACAAGCAGGCTGGGCTCCAGGCTCTTACCACAGCTACGCAGAGGCCTCTTGCCACTTGAGACCAGGGCTGGGGAGATGGTGACTTAGCCTGGAGTCCATGGTGAGAGGGGCAGAGGTAAGAAGGCAGGGAGAGGGAGAGCCTGATCCTTGAAATCTGTGACTCTCCTAAAGTGTAATGCAAGGCTAGGTGTGCCCAGGCAAGGAGGATACAGAGCCGGCATCCACTTCCTAAAGAAGTCTGTGACCTGAAAGGGAACCAGTAGTCAAAACTCACGGCACCAGGCAGGCAAGATGGGTCAGTGAGTGAAAGTGCTTGATGTGAAAGTCTGACCACCTGAGATTGACCATCGGCACTCACAGTGACGGGGGTGGGGAGCAGAACAAAGTCCTGAAAGTTGTCTTGCCTCCATACATAGGGAACATGCATGTGTAAACACACACACACACACAGAGGAGGGGGTGATGGGAGAAAGAAAGAACCTGGATTGTGTGGTTCTCAAACGCACGCCTAGAACACTGTATTGATCTACACGGTGCTGTGCCCCCAGTAGAGGTGGAAGGACATTGCATAATGGTTGTCTGTATCTGATACTACAGTAAGGATTATGGGAGGCTATTTCATGAACATTCTCCGAGGAAACACTCTCCTGAGATAAGTGGAGGGAGCCGACTGCCTACCACCATCATTATGTAACTACTGGTTGTGGGCCCTCTGTCTTCACTATGAGACAGTACAGAATCTTGCCACCTACCGCTAACCAGTGCACGGAGCCTTAGAACACGCACCCTGCCTGTAATCTTAGCTAGTTCATCTTTCCTGTCCCCTCTCAAATCAGAGGCTGATTATTATCATCTGTTACGTGTTAAAAGTTATGACTATAATTTCCAAGCCAGCTGTTCCCTTTGAAATACCATTTAATATAATTAAAAGAAGTCTCCTTGAAAATCACATGACTTCTAGAAGTGGTTTTCATCTCAGAACTATCAGTGGGGAGAGCAGACGACACTCCGAAGATGTCCCAGCTGCTCCAAACTTCAGCCCCATGCTGTAGCGTTAGTATTCCTACCCGGAAGTCTCACACAGCTGAGGTGCTGGCACACACCTGCCATCCCAGCACTCAGCAGGCTGAGGCAGGGGGATTATAAACTCAAGGTCAGCTTGCGGCAGACCCTGTCTCAAACCAAATCATATAAACAACAAAACAACTATCATACAGATATCCAACAATTAATTCACCCACAAGATATCTGACCTCGACTCTCTGATTATATCTAAATTAGTCAAATTCTCCTTCTAGTAACATCACACTTTTAATCTATATTAAGACAGAAGAGACAGGCGTTTTATCAAGTTTTTAGTTGTCCAATGCCTGGTGATTTTTTAGTCATAAGGCTATTTGTTTAAAATGCCTCTCTGGCGGCTTGAGAACATTTCCCTGTGGAAGCCTCAGAGCAGTGTCCATTACTCCTAGAAACACCGAGTTAGCACTGCTCTGCCTGCTGGGTTTGCCTACTTTTGGGTAAGGGGTGACACACTTGGCAGACAGGATTAAAAGGAGAGAAAATATAATGGCTGCCTGGGGTCCAACTGCCAGACATGTCTCTGACCTCCTTCCTGTCAGCTTGTCTCTTCCCCATAACCCTTAATGTGAAGCAGCCTCATTTCCTAAATAAAACAGCAAAATTATCTCACAAAGGAGGAGGACACGGTTGTAGAGTGAGGTTCTGCAACCAGTGTCAGTTCCCAACGCTGCCACCTGAGGGCGCCCTCGAGGTGCAAACGAGCGCAGAGGCAGGCTCAAGACATGATGGAGATGAAGAAGTGTTGAGACACTGAGGGAGGACACACATTTTTCTGACTACACAAATTGTGTAGGGTTAGGCAGGGCCTTTTTTTTTTTTCAAACAAAGTCAAAAAGGAAAGCAGGCAAAATAAATTCTAAAGCCAGCACTAAGCTGAGACTGTGGCTAACCTGCCTGTATTCTACAAAGTGACTCCCAGCCCTAGGGGAAAGCTGAGGCACCCACCTTACTGACCAGCAGCCTTCCTTCCCTCGGTGCTGCTCAGGAGTGATTTCTTACCTAGCCTGCTGTGGGTCCACTCCACACCAAATGCTACCAAAGCTGAAACCTTGGCTTGGTGAAAATCACTGTGCTGTTGCTATTCTGTGTCAGTGGTTCGCAGCCCTCAGGACACTCAAGCTGTGGAGACTCCCAATCCTAAAACTGTTTCACTGCCATTTCACCACTATGATTTCGCTACTGTTAGAAGTCATAATGTAAACACTTGTGGAGGCAGAAGTCTGTCAAGGGGTTAAACCCACAGGTTGAGAACCATTGTCTATACAAATGTTTACATTATGATTATAACAGTAGCAAAATAGGAAAAGCCCAAGAACACGGTAATTCAAGATTGTCCAGGTCTTTAACACTTCGAGGACCACAGCTTACTCTGAGAATTCTGAGGACTGAACTACTGGCATATCTAACCCTGGAAAATAGGAACAATTATTATAATGCTATGCATTCTTCTCCATTGATGAGACAGAGTATTAGGTAGCCCCGGCTGGCCTCAGATTTGCTATGTAGCTGAGGGTGGTCCTCCTATCTCAGCCTCCAGAGTGGTGGTTACAGGCATGTGCCACCATACCTGCTTTCTTAAACTCTAAATCCTAGGTTGCTCTGTCATTTCTGCCTAATGTCCGGAGTCTCTCTGAATAAGCCAACAATGTACAGATTTAACGGTGGTTTCTTTGGAGAGATGGCTCAGCAGTTAAGAACACCTACTGTGCTCTTCCAGAGGACCTGAGTTCAGTTCCAAGCACCCATGTCAGGTGGCTTTCAATGCCATAACTCTAGTCCAAGGAGATCAGACTCCTGGCTTCCAAAAGTCCTCTCACACACGTGGTAGACAAAGACACAAGTAAAAACAAAATACATCATACACCCACACATGCACACACACGCACACGCACCTGTACAACCACAGGGGAACCAGAAGAAATAACTTACCTTTAAGTCTTTGTTCTACCTTGGCCTGAAGAAACCTGGGTTCTCACAAGTACAGATCTCAGCCCTGCTCATGTCATGCTTTCTAACCAAGGACGACCAGGCTTCCCTGGTTCCCCACAAGATTGAAATGCCATCTATTAGATCCTAATGGCTTAGAAACAAAGATATATTAAATCTGGGTATATGATCTATAGGTGAAAACAATGACCTTTAGATAATAAGAACATTGCTGACAGTGACCCACATTTGAGTTTCATGAGCTACTTTTCAGTGTGGGAGTGGAGAGGCAGGTGAAGCTGCAGCCGACGAATCCTAGCACAATACGCCGCTTACTTAATATGCTAAGTTCCCTACCAGAGTGGATGAGAAACTTGGACTACATGAGGGAATACAGTTACAAAAGAAACCAAATGAGCGGGACTGAGAGTCTGACTGGTTTCCTTTCCTTCTAAACCTCTGTACTTCATACTGGCATTTCCAGTTTACAGAACAGTTCGTGTATGAGTTAGACATCTGAGACGTGAACACACTGTCCTGTGAACAGCACACACTCTCGCCCACACAGCAGCAGCTCTGCACACACTGATGTAGGTTCACAGGTAGGGTGAGCCTCTCACCCACACAGCAGCAGATCTGCACACACTGAGCCTTTGTACAATTCAACAAATCTAAGACACCACATCCACCATCAGCTTAGACAGAGGTCTCTTCCCTCTCCCATGCTAGCTCTTTCAGCCTCCCCCTCTACCAACCATATGAGATCTGGCTGATAAGTTGACTTAAGAGGCACAGAGGTCTCTTCGTATTTGTGGTTTCACATTCTGTGGTTTTAATTACTTGCCCTCAACTGTGGCCCCAAAACAAAAAATTCAAAATTATAGAAATAAACTACGTGTAAGTTCTAAATAACTTTTACAAGAGCACATCAATAAAATGATTCTGTTTTATCTGTAGATTCAGAATCTACTGGGGAAGTTATCATTCATGGATAAGAGGAACTGTTGTCCGTCTGCTTTGGATCTGGTGGGAAACACTGCCTGTGAGCCCAAGTCCCTTCTGCATAGATTAAAAGTTCTTGCTAGCTGCTATGGCTTAATAACGCTCCCAGGCCAGGGGAAACAGTAATAGTGCAGGCTCACAATGCCAACACTCAGGACCCTGAGGAGAAGAACAACTGTTTAAGGTCAGCTTAGGGTACACAAAAAGAACCTACTTCAGACTGCCAGATAGCTCAGCAGGTGGAGGACCTGAGGTTGGCCCCTGGAATCTGAAGGAAAAACTCAATTTCAACAAAGGTTGTCCTCTGCCCTCTGCATATCACCACACACATCACTGCACACAAATCCTTTTCTTTAAGAGTCGATGAGAGGGCGCCCAGCTGGTGAAGATGCTTGCTGCCAAGGTGGAAACCCTGAGTGTGATCCCCAGAACACACATGTGCAAGGAGAGACCTGACTTTTGTGAGTTGTCCTAAGACCTCCCAGTGCATGCTATGACTCCTGTTTACCCACAGGCACACCTGTACACAGACAACTACAGCGTTAGAAATGTCAGTGCAGAGGGAGGCCTATTTCCCACAAGTTAAGTCTAGGATACAAAGGGAAGAGCTGGCTGGGGCTCAGTGGAGAAGCTACGTTAGCACTGTGCATTACTGAGACCTAGAGGGAAGTGGGGCAGCCGATGAGCTAAGCCTAGGAGACAGAGAGGACAGGACGGCATGCAAGCCCCAAACAACAGCAGAATCAATCAGAAGGGAGGGAGGGAAAGAGGATGCTCCTACAGAGATAAGACAGTCCGACACTCAGGGGTGAGGCAGGAGGATCACTGGATTGAGCACTTGACCTCATGAGGGCAGCTGCAAGTGAATGGGGAGCTCATAGGGGCCGCAGTACAATGAGGGGTGATGGTTTCTAACCCTCACAGACTGAAGGACCCTAGCTCTTACTGAAGTGTAAGCACTATTAGGAGGCTTGGCCTAGTAGAAAGTAGGTAGGTTATGAGGACCCTAAGGGATTTCGCCAGCTTTACACTCACCCACCGCCTCAGGTCAAGATTAGGCCAAGTACCAGCTTCCCACCTCGGGTCAAGACTAGGCCAAGTTCTATTCTCCACCCACCTTTCTCAGGAGGAGCAGGGACATTCTTGAAAACCCGCAGAACGTACTGACATAGTCACCTGACCTTCTGGTCCCAGATAGAGTTCGAATGCATGTCATATGCTTGCTAGCCAATAGATTCAATATGCTTAGCCAATAAGTTTAAACTGTAACCTTACTGATGCAATCTGTACCCCTAAAAAGTATAAAAACCGCTTGTTACAACCATTGGGGTCTTCCAGTCACTCACCATGAGGGGTGATTGAAGGGTGACCCCAACATGCCAGAAAATAAACCTCTTGCATTTGCATCAAACTCTGTTCTCCTGCCTCACCTGGGGGTCTCCTGGTAGTTAAGACTCTCTTTGAGCCTTACAAGACAAAAAGACACTTGCAAAGCTACTCTGTAGGCCCGACCTGTCAAGGAGGGTCAACAACCTTTCTATTGGGCAGTTCCAGCCCCTGGGGAAGGAGGCCAGGAGCAGGGCGCATTTGTTTGCTTAGCGCTGGCCAGGCCTAGGCCTCCAATCAGGCTCTCTTCCTGTCCAGAGCCACACAGCTCCTAAGCAAGAGACTTTCTGGGCTTTCCTTCTTCTTTCTCTCCCCAGGAACCATGCAAACGGGTCAGGATCCCATGCCAACGAAAACCCAAAGCTCACAGGGGTGGCAGAAGCAGAGTGGAAAGAAACAAGGGTGATAAACTGAAGAACAGGCACCTGAAGGCACAGGAAGGAAACTGGGGGATGGCCAGGTAGACATTTTAATTTCAAAATAAGTACACACTGGGGGATGGGGAGTAGATGTTGTTAAATTTCAGCCTGTCTAATTCTGTAAACAGAAAGAGAACCTACTTTACATTGCCTCAAAAACCTCTGACAGAGATCCTAATCTCAGAGTAAAAAACCAAACCGACACCTGCAAAGCACTCCTATTAATGAGCTGAGTCTCAAGTGGACACATTCAGAAGTGAGACTTCTCTTGTGGAGCAGGTATACTCTAATCTCTACCAGTTTTTACTACTTCTGCCAAACACAGTGAATTATAATTTTCCCAGCAGGAGATGAATTTGGGGCAGAGAATGATACTCGGGTATGCCCATGGCTCTCCCAATCAATAAAACTGTTAAGTTGTATCATATTTAAAAAGTGAGGTGTAACAAGTTTACAACTTGGGAGTTTGAGGGGGAGAGCATGTGTATGATTCAAGGTTTCCATCACACACACACACACACACACACACACACACACACACACACACACACACACACTTGCATGTTTACAGTATTTTAAGGTACTCCCATTTCTTGTGACTGTCACAACTAAGTAATGGGAGAGGAAGGCTATTACTGTAACTCACATGTGATGATATTTCTGGAGTCATCAAGTGCCAATTGCCAGTTACAATGTTTGTAATGTGTCCCTCCAAAACTCAGACACTACTCTCTTAACTGCAGGTGAACTAAGGGCCAGGAGGTATTTAGGTCATGTGGGCAGAACCCACATGACCAGTCCTTCTGAAGGGCCTCCCAAGAATCTTGGCCTTTCCAGCATGTGGAGACTTGCCAGAAGTTCACCCCTTCAAACATCGAAACAAGACTCCTAGTACTTTTATCTTGGCCTTTCTAGACTCCAGAAATGGGAGGAATACATTTCTGTGTTTATAAACCAACACTTTGTAGTATTTTGTTCTAGAAGCGGGAAGGGAGTGAGGCATCAGGCCCTCTATGCACATGAAAAGAAGTCCCTGATGGGAATTACTGAGGCTCCTCAAGGAATTGCACTCCAGTTTAGTTCTCACAGGGGCTACATCAGTTAACAGATCCAATCTAATGACTTTATTTCATGGCCTTGGGCCCAGAGGATGAATCACTGGGGTAAGGCATTTGCCACCAAGTCTAAAAACCTGAGTTTGTTGCCAGCACCTATGTGGTGGCAAGAGCCAACTTCCAAACATTGTCCTCTGAACTCCATATACACACTGTGGTATGCACATACTCCCACACACAAAGTAAATTAGATAAAATATAACTTAAATTCTGTTCAAATTTCTAAAATATGCAATGACGTAAAAGACATAAAGCTATCACTTCTCAAAGTTCTTCTCACAACTTAGGATCTTATGTCCAGACACTCAGAGGAAGTAGCAGAGACCACAAACAGCATATGGCCATTTAGTGAGGTACAGCAGAGGAGAGAGTAGATCCCAGGCTCTGATCCCCCCAGTGCTAGGCTTTAACAGACAGTAACAGCAAGCTGGGCATTGACGGCGGTGGATCTAAGGAAAAGCAGCTAGACCACTGTCTCAGTAGGATCAATAGGTACCCCTGAGCCCCCGTAGACTGGGCCTCTACAGACTTGTGTGCCGAGTCTATGGGGGAAGGGGTGTGTTCTCTCCTTTGCATCTGGGTCCAAGGGTGAGAGCGACCTCTAGCTATCAGCTCGGCTGAGGCACCTTGATCTGCTGAGCCAGTTCACCGGTCCTTATGTCACCTTCCTAAAATACAACCTGCACTACTGCGTCCTTGCCAATAACAGAAGCCACCAGTTTTACATGCTCGATCTCATTTAATCTTTAAAACAAACTCAGAGAAATACCGACTGGGTCACCCCGCTATGAAGCAGCAGAATCAGAGCAGGAATGAGAAGCTGGCAGTCCCCAGCTCCACGGGGGTCCATGTCAGAGCCTCCGTGGTTTTCTGGGCTACAGACTCCCTGCATACTGGTTTCTCTTATGCACACTACAGTTTACACACTGGGTAAAGTGGTAACTAAAACTGTGTAATTTGTAACAAAGCAGACAATGTAACAACACACTGTAGTAAAAGTTACAGGGATATGAGGGCTCCCTTGCTCTCTTGGAACACCTCACTCTCCTGAACTCACCATCTCAGACCCTGGCTGATCACAGGCGACCCAAACTGTAGAAGGTGAAATCATGCATGACAAAGACACATGAGTCCAAGACTGTCACAGCTGACCTAAGCAAGTCTCTATTCTAGTCACCAGAGCATCCGAACCAACCTCTAAGGAAGCTCAAGAATATTCAACAGCGTTCTGTAGCCTCATTGTACAAACTTGTGAGCAAGCCCCAGCCAGGGCAGAAAGCACTACTCTCAGCGTGGCACGGTCTTTACAGAGAGCAGAAGGTCCTCATAGGAGCCTCCCAAGAGCTGTCTTGTCTCAGAAGGTTTGCATAGAAAAATCTGCCCTATCGCTCAAGAGATAGTGCTTACCTGTGCTCTTGCAAAGGACAGGGCTCCCTTTTAGGCACACACTGGGTGGCTCTGGTAGCCATCCGTGCCAGGACACCTAGTGCTTTCTTCTGGCCAAGGCACCTGCATGCATCTGTACATAAACTCACACCAGCACATACACAATACAAGTACGTGTAAGGAAGAAAGTTTATGTGCCCTAAATAGGAGACTCTGACTCCTAAGATCCCACTATACATCCTTTAAAATCCCCATTTGACTCAGCTGAGAGTGAGCTTTAACATAAAATGTATCAAGTGTTAGCATAACTGCTCGTGCAGCTAATGGTAAACTCAAGATTACCAAGATTATCAAGAACTAGGAGAGAGAAAAAGGACCTTCAGATATCACCGTCGACCACTCACCGTTTTCCCATGCAATTCTTGGCATTCAGGCCCCCGACCTTGTTTATGGCAGACCAGGCTGTGAGGGCCACATACGGCAGAGAGGCAGCTTGAGTGTGAGTGAGTGATTTGGGCTTGTGTGAAACCTACATTGAAAGAAAGCGGTCAGAGCTAAGCAGGAACTTGCAGTTAACCTCACAGGAAAGCAAGGATTTGCAGAGAGCTTTATAAACGACTCTGGGCTCAGTGTTCACTGCACACCCTACTGCAAAGCTGGGCTCAGAAAGTCTCCGAGCAGCTCTCCGCCTGCACCCTGGAGGCTCGGCAAGGTTTGTAGGCTACATTAGTAGATGTGGATACTTCACTGTCTATTTCGAAAGACCATGTATGGGGTTCACGTTAGACCCAACTATATACCCAGAGATAAATCGAATACGCTTCAAATCCTGATAAACACATCTTAATTAGTTTTTGAGAGTAACTGCTTCCTTACTCTGTTTCTCAGACAGTAATTTTCCAGACTCTAGTAACTCCTCCTGCAGACGTCTGTCTGCGGCCAACTTTTCCAATTTAACCCTTCCTCTCAATTTAAATCTAGGTGCAGCTATTGTAAAGAGCTGGATACCGGTTGGGGATTTAGCTCAGTGGTAAAGCGCTTGCCTAGGAAGCGCAAGGCCCTGGGTTCCGTCCCCAGCTCCAAAAAAAAAAAAGAGCTGGATACCGCATGCCTCTCCCTCGGATATGTGTGGTTCGTACTGGTGGCGGGAGGAAGCGGCCAGCCTCTAGACCTCAGTCAAGTCTCTGCTCTACGGGATGAGATGGCTGCTCTGGCAGGCGGTGCTAGCAAAAGCACGGAGTACTTCTCGCCTTCCTGCGTCTCCTACTCTTTACTTTGCCATCTCTAAAACATGAAGTGAATGTGGCTCCTTCATTCCTTCTCATGCAGCTATGCATTTCAGTACCCACAGTGAGTTACCTCATTCCCACTGACCACGACAAACTCCGACAGAGTGCCTTGTTTCCAAGGAGGAACTGCAGCCCAGACCTGAAACACAGACAGACAGCTGTACTACATACAGAAGTTTCTGAGCAAAGCTGAGCATGAAGAGATTCCCTAATACATAGCTACGCAGAGAGGAGGGGCAGAGGGGAGCTCCAGTGCAAAGTTAAGTTTCACATGATACAATTTTTCACTGAGTATGATTCAAGTTATCAACTCAAACCACACTGCAAACCACACTAAAATATCCTGCCTCATTCGGCAAGGCTCTTTCGGGCTTGAGTATTGGCTCTGCCACTTACTAACTGTGGCTCTCAACTTCTACTTAACTATATGTATTTTTGAGACGGATCTCACTGGATGACCCAGAGTGACCCTCATCTCAGCCTCCTTAGTGCTGCAGTCACAGGTGAGCCTCACCTGCAAGCTGGCCTGGCCTGCTAACTTACAGGGATTGATCTCCTCTGTGCAAAGGAGCCAGAACATGGCTATTAATATGAGCTCACTCCTATGTCTTGACAAGAGTGTCCAAAGTGACAACTCACGGAACATTATAGTGCACTTTAGCTATCTCAAAAGCAGCTAACCCATAAGGTAGGAACTATCCTACCCTACCTGTTTTAATGTCTTCTAATCCTTAAGGACTGAATTTAGAAAACACAAAGACAAACTGAGCACGGGCACTGAGGCTCACGCCATAACTGTAGTACTGAGGAGGCCAAGGCCTGGCCACAAGTGCGAGACAAGCCTGGGCTACACGGTGTGTGCTCCAAGCCAGCAAGGACCTGTCTCAAACAAAACAAAACAAAACTAAAGTGCTCTGGCCAGAGGACAGTTGGTACACACACTAAGAAGTAAATGTCAGTGGTAATAGTCGATTTCCAAAGGAAGTAGGATGAGTGGAGACTCACACCCACAATCCCAGCATAGGAGGAGATGGAGCACAAGGACTAGGAGCACACGGCCATCCTCAGCTACAAAGCAAGTTCAAGACCAGCTACAGCCAGTCTAAGAGTTATTTAAAAAATTAAAAAGTAGAAGCTGGATGTGGTGGTGCACACCTTTAATCCCACCACTCAGGAAGCAGAGGCAATCAGAGCTCTGTGAGTTCGAAGCCAGCCTGGTCTACATAGCAAGTAACAGGGCAGTCAGGGCTATTACATAAGAAACCCTATCTCAAGAAACATATATGTATATATGTGTGTGTTATGTGTATGTTATGTACCTGTCTATATAAATAAACATATATGTATCTGTGTTAGAATGAAAGTTGCATATTTAAAAAGGAATGAAGAGTAAGGGAGCCAGGCACAGCGGTGTGTGCCAGTAAACCTGGCCTTTGGGACAGAGACACAGCAGAATTGTAAGGTGAAAAACACCCTTGCTGTGGTGGTTTGAAGGAGAATGACCCCCATAGGCCCATGCATTTGCATGCTTAGTGGATGAACTGTTTGGGGAGGATTAGAAGGTGTGACCTTGTTGGAGTCACGGACATATCTACGTCCTTGATGGAGGAGATGCGTCCCTGAGGTCAAAATCCCATCCTAGGACGACGCCTCGTGGCTCAGTGGATAAAAACTCTCAGCTACTTCTCTAGCATCATGTCTGTCTGCATGGACAACCATGGACTCTGAAACCATGAGCAAGTCCTAATTAAACACTTCCTAAGAGTTCCTTGGTTGTAGTAACTTTTCAGGGCAACAGAACCGTAACTAAGACATTTAGATACATAACAAGCTGAGATCAGCTTAGCTTACATGGGGGTGGGGGGCTAGGGGAGGAGAGACGGGAAGAGGGAGGGGGTGAAAGGGGATGGCAGAGGAGAGGGGAGGGGAGGGAAAAGACAGTAAGTTAAAAGGACTGCCTCACCTCATCTCCAGGCTGGAAATACCTCACATCCAGCCCACACTCCATCACCACACCAGAGACATCCCGACCCAGAGTCAGAGGGAATTCTTCTCCTTTGGTTTTCATATGCAAGGGATCACGTTTCATATTTAGAGCTGTGGCCCCATAACCACCTACAAGATACAATTTATCTGAGTCTTAAAGGAAAGGGTTAGAATGATGTTTAAAATACTGTAAGATTACAGGCAGGCCAATATCAGACCCTCAGAACGTACGTTCTAAAACAACAAACTTTACAGGTTTCCCACCACACGGTTAAGCATAAAAACAACCGGGTATTGTTCCTTTCAAAGAAAATTACTTAGAAAGCTGCAATCATCGATTAAAGTAAAATCACAATTACTCGAAAAGTCTTTGAAACTCAGACTTTGAAGATCGTATGTCCATGAATTCACTCATTTGTAAACTCTAAGTTTTTAGACAGGAGCTTGCTGTGTAACCCAGGCTGGCTGCCTTTTGACCCTCAGCCTGAATGCTGGGATTACAGGTAAGTAAGTATAATGTTTTTAACAACAACACATACAGTTTTAATTTAGTACTAAGTCTGGTAAAGAAGAAAAATGGGCAAGTTGTAAAGAGCCTGTGCATATTAAAGGGCTTGCTCTGACTCACAATCACTGAATAATAATCAGGTTACAAAAAAGTCATGCATATTAAAGGACCTGATACTAGCACTCAGTAACAAGTTGAAGTTCTAGTCAACACTTCCTACAAGTCTATCTAGAATAACGATTTTGAGTAAATCAATGGAAAAGAGGCATGTCTGATCAGGTCAGTTGCACTATACCTAGGGGTGGGGGCATTGGTTAGTTTTTTTTTTCAAGCCCACCTCACAGAGATCCATCTGCCTCTGCCTCCCCAGGTTAGGATTAAAGGCGTGTTACTACATGAAAACCCACATCTTGTTTTTAAGGTTACTTATACCAGCAACAGACAAATAAAACCAAAACCATCCTTTTGGATCAAATACAGTGACTACTCTATCGGCAAGAATAATCCTAAGCAAAAGCTGGGCCTGGCTATTCCAGTGAAGCTCTGAAAGCTGGAGGAAGGCCCTTGAAAACATTTAATGCTGTTTTCAAGTCAGAGCAAAAGCAGCTAAGGAAAATTCTAAACAAACCATGTATAACCACACAGATAGCAGAGGAAGAAAGAAATAATAATGATGATCAAGTTGTGGCCTGTGTGAATGATCCAGTACAAAAGTAAACGGGGGGCTGAGAGGACAGATGCCCCAGAGAGGGTGAGAGGATGGGACCAGGATGACAGGCAGAAGGTCGGCCGGAGAGGAACAGTGACAACCGGTCTACAGAGCCCAAGGAAAGGTAGACAAGGACTGAGGCTGGCAGGAGGGCTGTCTGCACAAGTTGTTTTTCTAATGGAAAAAGAAAAATCAAGCCACGTGGGAAAAAAAAATGAAAGTTGGGACAGTGCTAGAAAGACGTAAGCTGCTGGTCCTTATGCCAACATTCCACATTTGCCATCTGGCTAGCTAGAACTGCACTCCATCACAGAACATAACAGACTCACAAAGGCACATGCTCCTTCCTTTTCCCTGTCCCGTGTTTATTTCCCTCTACTAAGGCACAACAACTTACTCACCGAAACCCTTTGTGGTTTGGATAACAGAAGTGGACATTCAGCCTTCTCCCAATTTAGCCGTAAACTTGCAAAAAGGTTCCAGCCCTTTCTGAGGTCCCAAGCCAACAGTTCAGATTGTTTCCAACAGTTTTCTTAATAACCCTAATAGGCTTATACCAAGCGTAGCTAGGCCTGGCTAACCATGAGAAACGGAACCTGTTTGGTGACAAAATGGGGTTTAAACTTGTCTTCCCGCTGTGGGTGGTGACACACGCACACCTTGAATCCTAGTGCTTATGGAACACAGGCACGAGGATCAGGAGTTCAAGACCATCCTCGGCTACACAGAGTCTGGGCCAGCCCGCCCCAAGAGACTCTTCGCAAAAAAAAAAAAAAAAAAAAAGGGCCTCCCTCTGGCTGGGGCATAACTTGTTCAGAGTTGGGCTAAATTAGAAAATCCCAAGATTCCCTCAATTTCAGAGGTTTTAATCCTGTCTAAAGAAACCAAAATGTGTTGTACATACTGCTAGCTATATTATTTTAAAATGACTCACTGACTTAGCCATTTCTATGTTTTATGTCTAACAGTAGTGGCTGTTTTCAGAAAAGCAGCCTTTATCTGTCATAATAGATGAGCCTCTTGTTTTCTTCTCAAAGAAAATAATTTTCAACTCAAATATCGCCCAAAGCTATCATTTCAGGTATCTTCTGCAATAATGATACTGTCTCAAAAAGCTGCCAGGGGCTGAAAGATACTTGCGAATTACTCAGTCAAGTAGTGATAAGACACTACATCGGCTCAAAAATACTCTATAAAAAAATAACATGTGCTTCAGTATTCCATGAAACAGTAGCACAGTAGCCAAGATCTGGATGCGGCCACTCTACTGAAATGAAACTGTACACAGCACAAATTGTATATGCACATCTTATGAAAGCCCAATGTAAAAATAAAAAAAATTAGAAAGGAGTCAAGTCATATGTAGCTAGAAGTAACAATCAATCCATCTACACAATGCTAGAGGGGAGTTGAAACACTCCCAAGCACTGAAAAAAAGTGAAAATAGACAGTTGAGGAAAGGTATTTTCAATGCATTGTTATCATTGACACTTTTAATGGCCCAGGCCTTGAGCTCCCATCCCCCTGCTGGTGATTTGCTTGTTGCTGTTCTGAGACAGGACCTAGGCCAACCTCAGACTTGGAACTTGGCAGAGTATGACCCTGACCCTCCAGTCCTCCTGCATGTGTTGTGCAGTGCTCAATGGAGCTCAGACCCAGGGCTCTCATCAGGCAGCTATCACCTGAACTACCTTCCCAGTTTCAGGAGTTTTCCCAGCTACAAACACATTTTCTAAGATTTATTTATTTATTTATATGAGTACACTGTCACTGTCTTCAGACACACCAGAAGAGAGCATCAGATCTCATTACAGATGGTTGTGAGCCACCATGTGGTTGCTGAGATTTGAACTCAGGACCATCTGGAAGAGCAGTCAGTCAGGACCGTCTGGAAGAGCGGCCAGTGCTCTTATCTTAACCACCGAACCATCTCTCCAGCCCCAGCTACAAACATTTTAAGAATCCAAATCTTTTTCCAAATTTCTTCCTCTGAAGAAAAGCCACTAGTCATTCATTATTCTACCAGATAAAGAGAAAGAAAGGTACTTTTAGGAATATTTTAATATCCACAGTATCATCAAGATAACACGTAACTGATATAGAATTCTTGGCTGTTCTTTTTTTATGGTTGTTTGTTACTGTTAATGCTGGAGAACTTGCCCAGGGCCTGACATGGCTATGCAAAGGAATTACTACCAAGGAGCTGTACCTGTCCCTGATAAAAATCTGGCCAAGGCATATTTAACTCTTCTCTCTTACTAAGTATTTGAAATCTAGTGTATCTCACAGTGACTGCACTTTCAGACCAGATCAGACCAGCAGCATCCACGGCTCAAAGCTATAGGTAATGGCTACTGACCTCAGCAACATGGCTCTAGGTCACTGTGCTAAATGTGACTTCCAAAAGCAGAGTCGAATGACCTAACATCGACGGATCTGATGTGACTCCCCAAATCCAGAGGTTCTCCAGGTTTGGTATGCCTGCAATCTTTACAATGAGTCTTCTAAAAGCGTCTTTCTTTCCAACAGTCTTTATGGGGCAAGGTTTTCATCATTATTTCAAATAGCAGTGTAACGGAGTACAGAGCCACGTATGAAAATCCAGAAGTCATACTGAACCAGACATCAAAGAGAAGTACTGAAGTATAAAACCATGCTAAGCATCTCAGTAAACCTCCTGGCGTATTTGGAAAATAATTTTCATGACTTATTAAATGGTATTTATTTAGGGCATAGCAAAATGTGCCGCAGGCGACCTTCCACCGTGCACGTGTCTCGGGGACTGAACTTGGGTCTTTGGGCTTGGCAGTGAGTGCCTTTACCCACTGGGCCATCTCACCGACATAAACAGTTCTTTTATTCCAGACACCTCTTTGTAGTTAAATCCTGTGCTGTATCAACCACTGCCTAACAGAGTGCTGTGCATATGTAACTGTCTCTCAGCTATTTCGTACTTTTCATAATTTTGCATTTACTGTATTTTAAAATAAACATTTTAGCATTTGTTCCAAGTGATGGCTATAGCTTATATAAAAGTCAAGTCATTTTTTTAGGGACAAATGAGACTTAAAGTCTAACTTGAGAATTGCCACTCTGTCACATCATTTCTGGAGAAAAAGTAAAGCTGATCTTAACATTTTCTTCTGTTTCTTAATTTGTAACCAGACGACACACACACACACATGTACATATACAGAGTGAGTTTGTCCCTCACTAAGGGACAATGCTCACACACGAGCATTGTTGCTGAGGCACAGAATGCTACTGTAGGCCCCACACAGCCCTTCAGAGCATTGACACAGGGTGAAGCACGTGGCAGTTTCCTTAAATACTGGGTAGTTAACTGCCTGGGAATTAACTAGCCACCTCAGAACATAGTCATCTCCAGAAGACAAGGATGAGTTCCCAGAAGCAAGACTGACAATATTCTAGCCAGTTTTTTCCCCTAGAATTAATGTATAAATACAAATCATCGGTTCAGCAATATAATAGAATCACGGTATAGGATATGAGAATGAGTTTAAGGAATGCTCTCCCCAAGCTTTTCAACGTGACCCAGCAAGAGAAAAAAACAGGATAACAGTATCCCAGCCTCAACATGTGTGTAACAAGAAAACACATTTTAGCTGGGGGTGGGGAGTCGGGGATGGGGCTATGAGAAATGATGAGGATGCTGTGCCCATATCAGGAGTCCTGCTCTGTTGCTTGGTCCACTGGGCCTCTAACAGAAGCTGTGAACAGTGGGACAGCAAGAAGGATACAGGAATTACATGAACACAAACTCTGAAGTGATGGAGAAACATAACCAAACTCTGGAACCTGTGCTGGACCCTAAAATTACCACAGAGCAAATCAACAGTAGCAAATCAGTTCTCAGCCCCAATTTGAGTGTGAAAGGAAGCAAACACATTCAATAAAAGATTAAAGTATACCTTGGCAGTCGTGATGTCGAAACTTCGGAAATATTTGCAGGGATCTTATCAGAAACCTACACAATTTTGGATCATTCTGCCTACAGTGGTGCCTGCCACCAAGACTCATGGTCAGTTTAATCCCCTGAGCCTACATGGTAGAAGGAAAAAAACTCACCCCAAAGGATGTCCTGTGACCTCCACTTGGGCCCTGTTCCACACACCCAACCACAAAATAAACACACGTAATAAGAAACCTAAATGATTCCTTCAAGCCAACCAAAACGTAGTCCATTAACTAGGTGTGGAGGTCTACACCTGCTGTATCCCAGGACTGGAGAGGCAGAACAGGAGGGCTGCAGAGTGGAGACTACTCAGGTGTATACAATGAGTTGGAGGCCAGCCTAGGCTAGACAACGATCCCTTGTTTCAAAACAAAACCAACAAAACACCCGTGTACCCAGTGAATTTGATTTAAAAAAACAAAAAAACAAAAACAAAAAAACCTGGGCAACTTACTTCTCATGTTAACATCTATAGGATTTACACTGGCAGCATGGACTTTGATAATGACTTCGTTTGGATAGTGTATGATAGGTAACATCATGTTCTGGGTGAATCGAAGGACTTCATTCTTTCCATATTTATCTATCACCCAAGCGGGCATGACAGTGCTCCTCGCAGACGTAGTACTAATGCCTCTATATGGTGGCCTCGTGATAACTTTCCTTCTCCAGAAGCACACGGCGGCACAAGCATTTCTTCTAAGTACACAAGTCTTCAAAACTTCCATCCTGCGCAGGGATGGAGAACGTGTCCTCAAAAAAAAAAAAAAATTAAAAAAAGGAAGGAAGGAAGGGAAAAGAAGCGAAAGAAAGGAGGAACGTGGGTGGGGAGGCGGAGAGAGGACCTGGGGCGGGTCAAACGAACAAGCTTCAATTCAGCCAAATTCTGCCAAACCCACTGGTCAATTAAGGGAGGAGGAGCTTTCAGAAACAAGCTCAACCTAAAGTAGCAACAGAAGAAAATAGAATTGCTACTGTGCTCCCCACTCAGAAATGGCGTCCAGCCAGTACTCTGGCCATTCCTTCCTTACGCTCTCCTTCCCATTAGGGAAAAAAGCAAACAAGCAGGGAGTCCTCAGCAGGACGAGCAAACAGGGCTTGCAATCCCGAGGCGACCCCGGCCGCGGTCTCCTTGCCTGTCCGCGCGCAGCCTCCTGCCGCCGGCTCGCGAGCCAATCGTGTGCAGGGATCATTTCCGCATCCTGGAAATCGACCAATCGAGGCGCTCGTTGTTGAGGAGGGGGCGTGAGGATCCAAGATGTCTGCGCCCATGTAACGCCGGTGACCGACGTTGACTTCTTCCTCTGCTCTGGGATCCTGTGGTACTGGGCTGACTCAGAGGACTATGCTGGGCCGGACTCTCCGAGAAGTGAGTGGACGTGGCCAGGAGTGGATCAGGGAGGGCGGAGACACTGGAGGACTTGGAAGTTCAAGGTCGCCCCGGGTCACCCCGCACTGCTCGCTCCGCCTGGCCGCCTACATTCCTGAGTGGGAAGTGGGATTCGAACCTAGGCTCTTACGTACACCCTCTATCAATTCCCAGGAGTCAGCCACGTCAAGAGAAATTGTTGAACCCCCCGAGCCGTGGAGTGGAATTGCATCCCTCCCGCGCGATTTGGGAACGGTTTCTCAGACAAGCCATTTCAAGCCTGTCGCTGCTGTGCTCGCTTAGGGACCGGGCGATTTTATAGCATGCAAATTTCAAACAAACCAAAAAAATGATGGCCAAAAAATAAATAAATAAATAAATTATGGCTTAAAAAAAAAAAAAACAAAGGAAAAACACGGCCGAACAACTAGGGTTTCTACACATCATGTTTTAACCCCTATTTAAGCAATAGGTCGCAACCACAAATGTAGGAGAAAATTTGACAGCAGTTTAAAAGGGGAAAGGGGATGTTTCTTAGAGACAGTGGGCAAACGCGTTGTGAATTCAAGATGTTTCTGACAGCACCCAATGTTGCTCCCTCACGACTTCTCTGCGCGAGGTTCAGAGCAGTATGTGTGCACTACCCAGCAAATGCCTGAAACATCTCAACTCAGAATCGAGGGTGTTCTGTGTTAGGATTTAACATATGTGCAACCTTTCTACACTTGTGGAAACATAATTGTTTAATTGCAGAGGACAAAACCTTTTAATATTTTCCTAAATCATTCCTCAGCGCGTCCGTACCCTAAGTGTGAAATTTGTGTTTCTCTGGGTTCTATTGCATTAAGGTGCTTGATACTGAAAATGGCTGCTTGAGTTATCGACTTGAGTTTCATTCAAAAGTTATTAAATAAGTTCGATGTGAGGTTATTCAGCTTTTCCCAGTATGGCTCTATACATGCTCCTACTATTTCATACAACATACTTATGCAAAGTGGTGTTCTCGGCACTGATATAGCAAATCAAAATATTGGTAAACTGAAAAAGGGAACAACATTGAAGCAACCTGCAGCCAGGATTTAATTCCTTATTTTAAAATAAGTAAGTCTATGAGTCTATGCATCCATTGGTATGCAGATTTACTATCATCTTTAAGAGCAAAATTATGTATACCAAAGAATTTTTTAAATATCTATTTATTTACTTATTGTATATGGGTATTTTGACTGCATGTATGTCTGCACACCCACAAGAGTATATCAGATCCCGTGCCACTATAGTCTAGGTGGTTGAGAGCTGCCTTATGGGTGCTGGAAATTGAACTCAGGGCCTCCAGAAGAGCAGCCAGCGTTTAGCCTCTGGAGAATTGTTCTAAAATCAAATTCTTTATGATTTAGCAATAAATGTCTTGCATGCCGACTTTGTTTCTCAGTGTACCTGTGCTTTGCCAAGCTTGTCTGGCAGAAAAGGATTGTGAGTGGGAAAAGCTTAGGAAGCCCTGCCGAGGTTCTTATCTGTGAGAGCCTTCTGGAGGGCTCTTCCAATCGCCCAGAACACGCTAAACCAAACAAAGGCGCCATTGCACCGAGCCCAGAACAAACCCAGAAGCACGCATGTTACCAGCGGGTCTGTACACTGCTCTTCAGTCTCTGTGTCCATCGACTCACGAAGCCCTATAGTCTGTTCTGTCGACTTCCTGTCCCTGCCTTAATTCACAGTCTTGCTTTAACATGGCACACCTGCTTTTGTTTGAGGCCAAACTCTCTCAAGCTTCACAACAGTCTTGCTTGCCCACTCAGAATAACCCGGGGTCTTAGTTAAAACTTGAGCTGGTTCCCCCTCTGGACTCAATTAGAGAGATCTGTGTGATTAAAGCTCAGAGTATATGGCTTAATGTGGTCTCTGGGTAGACCCTGGTAACTTAGTATTGAGTGTCCTGCCTACCTTCTCCCTTTCCCTTCCAAATGGAGATTTGAGAAGTCTCTTCTTTCTCAGCTGGCACCATTTCAGTGATACATCGATACTAACTTAACATATATGTACACATGTGTGTGCATATATATTAAATTAACGTGTGTATGCATATGTGTGTATATATGCACATGTGCTAATATTTTTGTGATATATAATGATATATAAGTAAGAAAGGTGACATATATGTTAATTTAATATGTATAAATGTTAATTTATATATAAAATTACCATACATTGTATGTGAGCTATATGTAAAATCCTACAGTGCATGTGGCATATCGGATACAGTCAAGCTGACAACTGGGAATAGCCTTTACACAAATCATACTGTTAGTGAAAAAACAAATTTATCGGTTTTTTTTTGTTTCGGTTTTGTTTGTTTTTTTTTGAGGCAGAATCTTGTTATGTAGCCCAGGCTATCCTTGCTAAATTTGTTCTCTAAAAGGAATGGGGAATCCACTTCCTCACGGTTATGAGGCTGGTGTCCTTTACTGCATTGCTGGCTGTGTGCACAGTAAATGAGGTAAAAGGGGAACAGATGTGGGATGGCTAGAACTGAGATCTAGGAGATTTTAGATCATGGAGAATGGCTACAACCAAGTAAGTGGTAACTGGAGTAACATGGGAACCATTCGTGTGAAGTAAGGTCAGGGAATGGAGAGGCCAGCTAGCATTCTACAGGATTTGGGGGGGGGGGGGGAGGTGGTAATTTTATTTGCTTTGTTTTAAGACAGGGTCTCCTATTGCCCAGGCTGGTCCCGTACTTACTCTTTAGTTGAAATTGTCCTTAAATTCCAAGTACTCTTGCTTTCCCTCCCAGTGCTAGAATTGCAGGCATGAGCCATCAACCAGCTATAAATTTGAAGCAGGTCGTGGACCAGGGTGACAACAGTGACAGCAGTAACTGTCATGTAGGTGCCATGAAAGGCAGTGCCTGACTGGAGTCTCAGAGGAGGAAAAGGGGAGGGTGTCGCTCTGAGAAGGCATGCTGCAGAAGACCTGGGGTTTTTTGAGAGAAGGGGAAAGAGATGAAGAGGACCAAGAGGACACACGCCTATCCCTCCCTCCCCATGAACTCTCTAGTACAGGGTAGAGAGAGCAGAACCAGGGATAGTGCAGGGTAGAGAGGTACGGGCAGAACCAGGAAGCCCACTACCATCAGCAGAGAAGCTCCAGGAGAGGACACTGCTTAGTGAGAATGCTGTAAGCTGACATTTTTATCTTAGATGTGGCATAGCTGTTCTGCCCCAGGAGGGCTCTCCATTCTGCACCTCATACTCCATGCCCAGGCCGTTCCATCTCACGAGCATCTTTGTCTCACTGCATCTTTGTCTCACTTCTCTTTCCAATTCCCGTCCTGATTCCTCACATTGAGGGTCCCTAAAAACAGCCCTAAGGAAGGACAGCACCGCTGCAGGAAGGGGCCCCCTGCCGGCTGCCCCACTCACACTTCTGCATGCCGGTGACATCTTAGTCAGACGGCCAGAGTCTTCACTGGTACAGCTTCCCTTGGGATGGACCTGCCCGTCCACCGTGTGGTTGGTTGGTTCCTGTCATTAATTCATGAAGTTAGGCATTATTAACTTTCTTGGACAAATGAAGAAACTGAACTCAGGGGTTGCGTGTGCTTGCTCTAGGTCTTCCCTGTCCCCTCTCTTCCCACCCTCCATGGTTTAGAGCACACTGTTCTTGCTTGTCGCCCCCCAGCTCCTCACTTCTGAAGCATTTCTTTTACTATAAAGCCTGCGGCAGACTTCTCTTGTCCCTGAATTTCTTCCTCACCGCCCATCCCGTCCCCGGACCTCTCTTGCAGCCTCTCTGTAAAAGGCCTTTTTCCTTGTCCATGAACACCAGAGGCCTCTCCAAAACCTCCTCTCCACACTGTTCCTGAAACTCAGCCCCGAGAATGTCATTGCTTGGACAGTGTGTTTAGAAGCCCAAAGCCCATCATCTGTGGACTCTTCCCCTAACTGCAAACGCCTGTGGCTTTATACCTGCGAGACATGGGAACTCAGTCAACAGGGGGACAAACTCTTCCACAAGAGTAGACGTAGCACTGGTAAGGAGAGTATATTACAGAGTCACCCTGTCCCGTATTGTGTGGCTTTGCACAAATGACAGCCTCTGAGATTCAGTTTCTTCATCTGTCCAAGAAAGGTAATAACACTAACTGTTCTTGACTTAATGAGACAGCCCAACAGTACCTGGTGCTTGGTGACTACTCATTAAGTATTACTCCTTTCCAGACCCCCTTGTCCCTGAGCTCACGCAGCAGGTGGTTAGTCAAGGTGTCTGCATGTCATTCGCAAAGAAAGTCCTTTTCTGACCAGCAACTACCTATTGTTCTTACCTCCAGAAGCTCGTGCCAAGTAATGCCCATTTCCTCTCAGGGCACAGGTAACAAGCCTGGTCACTTCTCAGACTTTTTGTTTTGTTTTGGGGTGTTTTTTGGGGGGTGGGGTGTTGTTTTGTTTGTCAGGACAGTTTTTCTGTGTAGCCCTGACTATACTAGATCATTTTGTAGACCAGGCTGGCCTTGAACTCACAGAGATCGACCTGCCTCTGCCTCCTGAGTGCTGGGATTAAAGTCGTGCACCATCATGCCACGTTTTCTCATGCATTTTTTTAAAGGTGTGATTTTATTATTTTTGAGTGTTTGTGTGTGTGTGTGAGTCAGTGTGTGTGCGCACATGCGCATGCGTGCATCTGTTGTGTCTATATGTGGGTGTGTTCATACGAGTGCAGGTGCTTGGGAGGACAGAGGCATTATTTCCCCTGACTTGGAGTTACAGGTGCTTGGGATCCACCCAGTATGGGTGCTGGGAACCAAACGAGTCTTCTGCAAGAGCACTATGAGCTCTTCATTGTTGGGCTGTCTCTGCAACTCTGCTTCTCATGCATTTTAGCGCTTTGTCCACCAGCTTTCTTAATGCATAAGAAAGGACAGAAAGTCTCGGTTTATAAAGGGTACTATGTGTGTATGTCCGTCATATATACGTGCCTTTTTTTCTGAACACCTGATGTGTCTCATCAGAATCCCCGGGAGATATTAAGTGCTGCTTCGGGTCTACATGGGCTCACCTAAACCATTGCTCACCCAAGCCCACTTAGAAACAAAAGTAGCCAAGGAAGGGGAAGGTGCTCCCCACCCTTCCCATCCTCTGCTGGTCAGTGCTGCCCTTTGCTCACCGCCCTGCCTGAGTATAGGCTGTGCGTGGTCTCTAGAATTTGAACCCAAGCCTCACTGCGTTCTGTCGATTGCTCCCTTGACACAAGATTTGGACTTTCCCAGAATTGAACATTGCACAGAATCGGTAAACGCGTTTTTGAATTCTCCTTCCTGTAGGTTTCTTCAGCCCTGAAGCAGGGCCACATTACACCAACAGAGCTCTGCAAGAAATGTCTCTCCCTCATCAAGAAAACCAAGTACCTAAATGCTTACATTACCGTTTCAGAAGAGGTGGCTTTAAAGCAAGCTGAAGAATCGGAGAAAAGGTACAAGCAAGGTAAATGTAAATTCTGTCCAACTACATTGCAGTGATCTTCTCAAGGGCTGTGGCTGTCAGTAAGTAAGGTTTAAACTTAAACAGTGCCCTCGGTTAACGAACACATCCTGAGCTACTTAATCTAAGTGCTATACAGTGCCTACGTGTAACAATTTCCCGTGTAAATGTGACTTCTGAAGTCTCATTCCTCTGGTGCTCTCTTGCTCTCTGCGTGCATGCGTCTGTGCATCTGTGTGTGTCTGTGTCTGTGTGGTGCCCTGGTCTGTCACTCTCCCCCTTATGGCCAGTGAGCCGGAGCAGCCACTGTCCTCACCTCTCACAGTGCTGAGGTTACAGGCAGCCATATGTCATGTGGCCATGCTGGAATCTCAGTGCAGGGCAGGTTGTGCTAACACTGACGTACTGAGCCATCTTTCCATCCCCCTGTGGCTTTTAAACGCAGGTCAGTCTCTTGGAGATTTGGATGGAATCCCTGTTGCTGTAAAAGACAACTTCAGCACGTCCGGCATTGAGACAACATGTGCATCAAATATGTTAAAAGGTAAAGTCTAACTGATTACAACATTCATACTTTTATTTAAAAGATGGGTGTTTTTCACACTTAAAGAAATACTGGCGGCTGGAGAGATGGCTCAGTGGTAGGAGCACTGACTTCTCTTCCAGAGGTCCTGAGTTCAACTCCCAGCACCCACATGGTGGCTCAGGACCATCTGTAATGAGATCTGATGCCCTCTTCTGGTGTGTCTAAGGATAGTGACAGTGTACTCAAGTACATAAAATATATAAAATCTTTAAAAGCATTCTGATACTTCAAGACAACCAGAGCTTAATTACAGCCCTGGGGGAAGCACTGAGGTCATTCATTGCTTTCCCACTGCTTACTCATTGCAGAGTCTTTAGGCCATGGCTGGCCCGTCAATGAGTACTGTTTATGAAGTGTAGGAGCCTTTTCAAGAGGACTTGGTCCTGGCAGGCTCCTGTAGACACTGAAAATCCATCAGCGTCTGCTCACCGTCTCTTAGAACTGTGTGGTCATCCTTAGTTTTATTCTTTAACCTATCAGGCTGAAAACAAAAATGTTTACCAAAATATTTGGATCCTAGTGGGGAAAATGAGAGGAGAAAGAAAAGCTACTCAGAACACTGCCCACCAAAGCAATGTGCTATGAGTCCTCGTTGAGTGTTTCAGAATATAGGCTAGAGGGGTTTGGGTTTGTTTCGGTCTGTAGGTGGTGATGGAGGTGGTGGTGGTGCTGGTGGTGGTGGTCATGGAGGAAGAGGAGGAGGAGGAGGAAGAGGAAGAGGAGAACCATGTCTCATGTAGCCCTGACTGGCCTGAATTTGCTGTTATTCAGACTGGCCTCAAAATCAGAGAGGTCCTTTTGCCTCTGCCTCCTGAGGGCATGAGGGCCTATTTCTAACCAAAACTCATAAAAATTACTGCATGACATAACACTAAAAGAAGAAGAAAACGTTGAGCATAATATATGGAGTCAAATGACTTAGGTCTGCCTTGCCGTCCAGCATTTTATAGTACACTTTAAGTCGGTGTTTCAGATTATAAACAGTGAATGGCGTAACGAGCATCTGTGACCGGCAGAGTCGGCAGAGGAAGAGTTAACTCTTAGAAGGACGCACACCCTGCTGTTTAAATTAGGAATAGCTTATGCTCTAATGACAGTGGCTTAATTGAAGGTTAAAACCAAGCTTCCTATCCGTTGCGCTCTCTCACATAATAAAATACCGTTCTTTAGGTTATTTACCGCCTTACAATGCCACAGTCGTTCAGAGGCTGTTGGATCAGGGAGCGCTGCTCATGGGGAAAACAAATCTGGATGAGTTTGCCATGGGGTAAGTAAATGAAGTTTTCCTCTTCTTATTTAATAGCTCTGCCCTCAATCCTGTTGCATGTAGATACCCAAAGGTAGCAAGGGATCTCTTGAGGATCCTTTGTAAGATGTTTGCTTGAATTATTTTTATTTCCGTGTGTGTCTGTGTAAGTGAATGGTACATGGACAGATAGGTGAGGGGATGGCACATGGATAGGTGAGGGGATGGCACATGGATAGGTGAGGGGATGGCACATGGGCAGATAGGTGAGGGGATGGCACATAGATAGGTGAGGGGATGGCACATGGGCAGATAGGTGAGGGGATGGCACATAGATAGGTGAGGGGATAGCACATGGGCTGATAGGTGGGCAGCAGAGGTCAGCCCCACTCCCCAAGCTCTCAACTGCTGACTAAGCCAGGTCTCCATCCGTTTCTTGACGTCTCTGAGGCCAGAGTCTTGGTCCCCGTAGTAAGAGGTCATGCTCAGTTGTCTGACAACATGGGGATGTTGTTTGGGCTCTAGAATGTGCTTCCCTGGTGAAGGGGCGTTAAGTGTCTTCCTACAAGCCTGTTTGCATTTCTGACTCTTGAGTGGAGTTTGTCCCAGGCTTCTGTAAAGTGGCGTATTTACTGAGTTAGAAGAGTTCTTTCATATATCCTGGACCCAAGTCTGCTATCAGATAGATGGAGTTTGCAAATCTGTTCTTGGTCTTTAGTTTATCTTTTCGTTCTCTGTCTGTATTGGTTGCTTTTTGCGTTGCTGTAATGCACATGACTGATCCCAAGGGCTTCTTTGTCTTAGGGGTTCAGGGAGCCCACCCGGCTGGAAGACATGGGGCGGGATCTTGAGGCCCTGGTCTAATCGGCCGTGCAGTCAGGAAGCAGGGAGCCTGAATGCCGCTGTTCAGCCAGCTCTCCTTCCTTGTCAGGGGCCCTGGCCATGGCATGGTTCAAGACTGTGCCCCACAGTCGGTGTCCTCCTACCTCAGTTCACCCAGTCTAGACACTCGGAGAGGCACCCCATAAGGGTCCATGACTCACCAAAGAATGATACCTGGACTCAAACAGTGTAAATGCAGAGTGTTTTATTCTGCAGAAGCCCAGCATGCTGGGGTCTCCATCCCAAGATGGAGAGACTGCAAAGTGAGCTCGAAGGCCTAATTTAAAGCTCATTAGGGGAGGGGTAGGTGACCCCTGTCATTGACTTTCTCTCTAGGGACATTGCAGAATCTTTGCTGGGGAGGTCTGGAAACCGCTGCTGAACCACTGTCCGTGCCTCAGGCCAAGTGTCCGGGCAGATTCCGAGGCCTGGACTTGTCTGGGCTTGTCCAGTTCTTGGAAACAGATTTAGGCCAATTTGAAGCCTGTCATGGAGTCAGCCTGTCTCATTAATCCTAGATCCCGTCAAGTTGATAATCAGTGTTGCCCATCATACAGACTGTGCTTTTCAAAGAGTCAGAAAAAAAATTAACTTTGATAAACTCCATCTCACCGTTTTTTCTTTCATGATTTATGCTTCTATGATGCTCCCAGTAGTCCTTATCCAAACCAAAATGGCGGGTTTTCTCCTCGCTTTACAGATTTAGCTCCTCTGCTGAGCGATGCCACCCATGTTGTTGAAGGTTTTTGAATAAGGTGAAGCACTGTTTACACAGGACAAGCTTGTCCTTGTTCCCTGCAAACACACACAAGCGGGCCTGTGTCGGCCTCTCACTGTGCGCCTTTGCGAAGTCACTGAACACACCACAGCCCTGTTTGCCGTGTAAGTTTTGAACTGGCAGCTGTGTCTTCTAGTTCACACACATCCTGAGTGTGCACTGCTCGAGGCTTTTGTTTCTTTTTTTTTTTTCAGGAATACTTTTAAGATTTCCCAATGTAAACCTTCTCTGGGCTTATGTGACTTATGTTTTTTAGTTACAATTATTCATTTGCTTTGAGGAATTGGCCACGCACAGGTAGCATTCAGACGACAACTCTGGGAGTCTGAGCTTTTCTCCCACCACACGGATAACTGCAGATTGACCCCAGGCTTCGCCCACTGAGCCACATTGCAGTCCGTGACTTATCTTATGCTGTGGTTTATCAGTTTCTAATTGTTCATAGCAAGTGCATAAAAATATAATTGGCTTTTCTCTTTGGACCTATCATATCAGCTTGTCCAGGTTCATCTGTTCTAATTGATATTTACATTTTGTGTAGATAGCAGAGACAGTTTTTATTGTTTACTATCTGCATTTTGCCTTATTGAGCCAGTTACGATGGTCAGTGCGGTGTTGAAGAAGTGTGAGTAGGAGGTGGAGAGATGGCCCAGCGCTTATACTCTTGTAGAGGTTCCGAGTTCAGTTCCCGGCCACCTCAGCGAGTAAATGACCCGGGGACACCTGTAACTGCAGCTTCAGTATATATACAGATAGACAACCAAGGTGTGCGGAGGAGGCAGATGTAAAACACATAGCCTGGCCTTGTTCCTCATACCTGCCAGGGTGGGGGTCGTCAGTCAGTCAGCAAAGGGACTTCAGGTTTTTCCCACTCTATAATTCTTTTCACGTTTATAATGCTGGTTCATAATGATTATACAATGATAAGTCAGCGTTCCAGTTTTGTAGAAACAGCCCTTGACCACCACGTCGATTGTGATCTCCGAGTTCTCCGTAGATACATGCTTCATGAGCCATCCATGAAAGTAAACATAAGCGTGGGTTTTTAGGATGTTTTCTTTTCTCAGCTGATCAAAATTGACCTGGCCAAAGAGGAAAAAGCACACTTAGTATGTCTTAGTACATCTCGCCATGTCTCCAACGTGATTCTCGGAGGGCGCACCATTACCTGTGTAGGCAGCTGGAAAATCCTAACCAACAACAACACAGAAGTGTGTAGCAGGTCTAACTAGGAAGCATTCTACTGAGGTCATTTCATGAAAACAGAAAGATGCGTGAAAGCAATCCATGGTATGAGGCCAAAGAGTGCAAAGGCTAAAACAATGAAATCAGAAACTTGTTAGTCAAATGTATACAACTTTACTTGGTGTGGTGGTGCACTCCTTTAATTCCAGCACTCGGGACGCAGAGGATCTCTGCGTTCAAGGCCAGCCTGGTCTACAGAGTGAATTCCAGGACAGCCAGGGCCACACTGAGAGACCCAGCCTCAAAAACAAACAAAGATAGATAGATAGATAGATAGATAGATAGATAGATAGATAGATAGATAGATAGATAGATAGATACCATAAATATGAATGTGTGTGTGTGTACTCTTACTCAGTGAGCCTTTCCCATTTTGATTTTTTTTTTAAGGTACGATACATGGCTTTGCCTGAGATGACACATTTGGGATACAAGTGGCACAGGCTTTCATGAGGTGGAGGGTGACACTATTTTCCTGTGTTCCAAACTGCGTGGCCACACTCCTCTGTCCCAGATTCCTGAGCACACAGCCAGGCTCTGGACCTGGATGGTGAACGTTTGGTCCATACCTGACTCCCACCCCTGGCCAGATGCAGTTTTGACGACTTGGTGCCTGCCAAATCAGTGCGTTCTGGTTTCTGTCACATAGCAGGAATGTGACACATTTTCATTCACTGAACAACTGAATGCCCTACTCTGAGGGAGAGATGGGAACATTGAAGTGAAATTCTAGTGCCCAACTGTGTGAGTCTTGCTTCGGAACCCGAGCTGATTCTTGGGTTGTCTCTAGGAAGCAGCGCTCTGCGCTCTGCAGTACTCTGCACTATGCGCTCCGCGCTCTGCGCCCCGCACTCTGCTCTCTGCAGCGCTCCCCCTACTGTGCTGCTCAGTCCTTCTTATTGGAAAGGGACTTCAGATTTTTCTCTTTGAGAACTTCTTACAATGTGCTTTGATCGTATTCATGCCTCATTCCTCTCCCTAAATCCTCTCAGGTCAAGATCCACCCCTACTTTCCTCCCTACCCAACTTCTCTCTTCTTTCTTTGTCTTTAATTAGCCATTGAGTCCAGTTTGCGATGCTGTATACTGAGAGTGGGGCCATCCCTTGGAGCATGGTGGATGGACATACCAGGGACCAAACCCTTCAGAATTCTTTTTTAAGATTTATTGTGTGTGTGTATGCCATATGTCTGGGGGTAACCATGGTGCCCAGAAGAGGAAGCAGGATCTCCTAGAGCTGGAGTTATAGATGGTTATGCAATGCCTGGGATGGATGCTGGGAACTGAGCGTCAGTCCTCTGGAAGAGTAGGGAGCACGCTGAACTACCGAGCCATTCCTAGTTCTCTGTTTTGTTTTGTTTTGTTTTTAATGGACAAATATTTAAACAGGCATTTCATCAAAGATGACATGATTAATATAAAAAATAGTGAAAATGTCAATAACTGTCAGGAAATGAAATTGCAACCATGTAAGATGTATACATTTATCAGGATGGCCCACTGACAAGGTGGAGAGAACTCGTACTGCCTCCACAGTGCAGTGCAAATGATCAGCTGTGGGAAACAAGGTCTCTAGCACAGGCTGGCCTCCCAGTGTTAGGACTTCAGTGGGTACCACTGTACCTGGCTACTCGTTTCTTATGGCTTGACTCTTGCCTACCATGTGGCCCAATAGATTCCATCCTACATATTCATCCACAAGATAGGGAGGGCTTCTGTCTGTACACAGTGCTGTATAGGACCTTTCAAACCATCTTTAGTGACTTCATCTATAACCCAAACTGGAAATAACCCATTGTCTTTTCTTGCTAAAGGATGGAGGTCAGCCTGGACTGCAGAGCAAGGGCTAACTTAAAAATAAATCATTAAATAAAGGAGAAGGGATCATTGTGAATATAATCTAGGTACAGTATATACATGTATGTCATAATGAAGCCCACTATTACATATAATTAGTATCATCTAATTAAAACATTGAAGTAGAAAAGAAAAGAGAGAGAGAATGATAACTAAACATAAGACTTACTCTGAACTTAATCCTGGAAGCACATAAACTGCTATAAAGTATTAAACCCAGCTGTCAAAATCTCTCGCTCTGATCGCGGGGTGGGGTGCCCCCAGGAATCACAAGTAGCCATTCTTTTTTTTTTTTTTGGTTCTTTTTTTCGGAGCTGGGGACCGAACCCAGGGCCTTGCGCTTCCTAGGTAAGCGCTCTACCGCTGAGCTAAATCCCCAGCCCCACAAGTAGCCATTCTTGATGTAACAGCAAGAGGTAGCTTTATTAACGAGATCCCAGGTCTTAGCGGGATCCCGGGTCGACACGTATCTCACACAGGAGACAGAGGAATCGACCCCGAGCTTCCAAACTCGGGGGTTTATATAGGGGAGGTTAGGGGCATTCTCGCGGGTACACATGATTGGTCAATTCAAATGGTGCACAGTTACTTTCGGCGCGAAATTACATCAGCAAGGAGTACGTGCTCTCTAGCAGCTCGGCAGGCAGGTAGGGTGGCTCATCTCACTCAGGGGGGTGAAGGAAGGGGAGGGGGTGGCTACGGATGGTCAGTGTCCTTGGGGCTGATAGCTGGTTTGGCAAGTCCTATCTCTGGCTCTCCCTCAGGTACGTCCGGCCCTGCACATCCAGACTCTGACAATGAGTAACCTTTTAAAAACTCTAGTTCTACAGTATTAATTTTGTAATGATTGATAAATATACTGTGACTGTATAACCGAATGTCTTTATTCTTAGGAAGTCCACGCTAAATAAATCTTTAAATATTTAGAGAAAAGGACCAGGATACTAGACACACACACACACACACACACACACACACACATATTTTGTGGTTGTTTGGTGTCTCTCCCTCTCCCCGTCTCTCCCTCTCTCTGTGCTATGTATGCACAGCAATACATGCACCCTTGCACCACATGCAGACATGCAGAGGCACAGTAGATGTCTTTCTCTAACATACTCAGTCATGACACCTTGAGACGGGATCTTTAGTGAACCTCAAGTTTGTCCTTTAGACCAGCCTAGCTAACCAGCAAGGTCCCGGGGTCTGCCTGTCCATGCTCACCCTACCCAGAATGCTGAGGTGGCCGGCATATGGCCGTGTCTGCCTTGCTTATATGTGCACAGCAAGCCATCTCACACGCCAAGCCATCTCTTCATCCCTGCTCTTGGTTTTTGAGACAGGTTTCACTCTAGCATTCCTCACTTCCGGCATAGACTTACTTCCTGTGCCACCCCCCTTTGCTGTGAGTGAGTGGTCTCGGGTCCTCCAGCTCAAGCTACAGCAGGCTGAGGGATGTTCCATGAGCATCCCTGGGGACATAAATGACGTTTCTCTAAGGCTCGGCTTTGCTTCTCCACCTCAGATCTGGAAGCACAGATGGCGTGTTTGGACCAGTTAAAAACCCCTGGACGTATTCAAAGCAGTACAGAGAAAGAAGCCGGCAGGATGCACAGGAGGATTCACACTGGCTGATAACTGGAGGAAGCTCGGGCGGCAGCGCAGCGGCTGTGGCTGCGTTCACGTGCTTTGCGTAAGATGCTTTGGTCTGTGCGTTAAGCCCCGCCCAGGCAGCGGTCACGTGCTCTGCGTAGGCTGCTTTCTGTAAGCCCCGCCTAGGTACACATGGTCAAACTACATGCAAAACCCAGTGACACTGGAATTCAGACCCTGGTCCCTGTATTTCTTTTGGGTGAGCTGTTTGTGTTCAAAGGTATATTGAACCGCCAAGGGTACTCAACTTTAGCCTGCCATGTGAACTTTGTACATTAAAACTTAAGTTAAAATGACGTTTAAAATGTGCTCCTACAATCTCTGGTTATTTTAAAACATGGCCTCATGGATCTCACCAGACAAAACATTGAACGTGAGTGGACTTCATCAATCTTATTTTTTAATAATTTATTCTGGCATCCATTCGCTATGCAAATGCCGACTGCTTTAGTTCACTGTTGCTGAGCTGATCGTGGTGATTTATCCTTCAGAAAATCTCTAAAGGAAAAGAAAATCCCCTTGTGGTGTGAGAATCAGTAGGATATTTAAAATAGAGTTTCCATAAATCTGCGACTGGCAGTGTCTTACCAATCTGAGCTCTCCAGCCGCTTTAGGAGCCGATTCTCTGTTACGCATTGATAAGAACCAGCAGCCATGTTTTAAGGCCCACTTTTAAAAGCATCTCGTCTCCTCGGGAGAGCGGGTATCTGAAGTGTGGTCTCTGTTGTAGCCTCAAACCTCTAATCCTCTGGCTCCAGCTCCTGAGGGCAGAGGGCAGACGCCTGTGTCAGGCCTGTCAAACGTCTCGTAACCACCTGCAGATTAGTGAATGTTTACTTACCAGTCTTCGTTTAAGTAAGTTCAGCGAGTTTCCTCAGTGATGTAATATGCATGTATTCCCCTCTTTAATTATCCACCGAAGCTACTCGCTCTTCACAAGCATTGCAACCAGTGAGTTATTTACATGTCTTAGAGCTGTGGGGCTGTCCCTCAGCTCTCCCTTCCCACTCCTGAAGTCTGGTTAAGAAGAAAAGCCATTCCGTTTATCTCTGGACTGCTCGAGCCCCATGTTAATATTCATGAGCGTCTGACACGTTCCAAGTGCAGGAGCAAGTGAGGTTTCCTGCCTTCATCAGCCCACTTAGTGTATGCCTTCCTACTCTGAGGAGATGGCGCTTGACACATAATTCCTATGGAAATGCAGGCTTCCCTTTTACACAGCCGTCAGCAGATGCTAATGAGAGACAGTGTCTTTTTAAAATTATGAAAGCAGCAGACCGATTTTGCAGCTTAAGTGGACCTGGTGAGATTGCATTTCCTATAGAGCGCAAGTTATTGTTAGGAACGTTTGTTCCTCAGTCCACAGTGTTACTTTTCAGTATAATGGCAGATTATACACATCTACACATTCACATATATATATATATATATATATATATATATATATAAGATCAGAAGCACCAACCAAAAGTAACTTCGGATTGGGTGTGTCCAAACTGAGGTCTGCTTTTGTCTCCCTCACATTGATTTATTTGTTTTACTGCAGTTTTTACTTAAGGAGGTTCTTGGAGTATTATTGAGCCACATGGAGAATGGGACAGGGCGCTGTGCAGTGAGTGGTATGGGAAGTTATCCCAGGGGCTTTAGGTGAGACAAGGACAGGACCTGCAGCTCCCGTTAAGAGGAGTCCTTGCTAGGGCGTGGATGTCAGGCATGTACAGAGGTGTCTGGATGATGGCATGTAGCAGGCCCTTACGGCTGCTGCAATAAGACAGTTTTTCCTTCTGTATCACATGGCTGTATGATGCCTCAAATTTTGCATTAGCATGTACTATACAACAGCTTTCTTTTTAAATAATTGTTTAAATTTTCAGTTGTTGTAGCTTTTAACTTTTTCGATCCTTATTTTTAATGATGGTTCTTAAACATTTTAAACCTCCCTTGTAGCCCACACCCACCAGAGGTTGCAGGAAAGAAAGGCTATGAGGAAAGCAGACCTGTTTAGAAAGGTTCCCTGGAGCGACTCCCTCTGTGTGGTCTGGAAATCGGCAGTCAGCTCACAGGCCATCAGTGGCAGCTCGATCCACTTGCAAACACCTCATGGATACACCAGCAGTCCTGTTTGGTAGAGTCAGGATAGCAAACACTGATCTGCAGCAGTGGCACTGCCCAGCAGAGACAGCCAGGCCTCGACTCCGCACTAGTGAGCAGGAGCGACCAGGGCCAACAGGAATGCCAGGAGAGGTTCTTGGCTGTGCCGTCTCAGCGAAGCAAAGACCCACCGGCGTTGCCCAGCTAGTGGTACCAGGGCACTCAGCCTCGCCACTCCGTGGAGTCTGATTTATACTTATTTCCACTTCAAGTTGTGATAAAATAAGCATGTGTAATTTTTCAATTAATCTAAAAATGTATATTTTTTCATCTTGGAAAACTGAAACTCAGCACCTATTAGCCCTGCCCCACCCCCAGTCTCTAGCAACCTTCCCCGGCTGTCCTCTGGATCTGACTGTTCTGGGTACTTCCTGCTTGGGCTTCCTGCATTCATCGTCTTGTGACTGGTTAGCAGACATAGCCTCCGGGTGCCCAGGCTGTGAGATGGGCGTTCACTTTGTTGGATAATGAAAAGCTTTTCAAAATGCACATTTAACAAATACTTCTTTTTAGATGAGAGTGACTAACATTTTAAAATCTCATCAGCGATGCGGCTGAGACGTTAAACCACAGCTCACTACAAGTAAATCTATGAATTGACCTGATGGATCATGTAGGTTAAGAATGTATGGGCCGGAGAGCAGTTAAGAGCACTGTCTGCTTTACCAGAGGACCTGAGTTCAAATCCCAGCAGCCACATGGTGTCTCACAACCATCTGTCATGGGATCCAATGCCGTCTTCTGGTGCGTCTGAAGACAGAATATGCATTTACAGCAAGTAAATAAATAAATCTAAAAAATTATAATAGCAAACAGACCTTTAGTTCATTTATCCTGCTACTTGGAGGACAGCAACCTGAGAGAAATCAAACGTGAGCAGAGAATTGTGGGTAATGCTGTTTATTAGCAAAGCTTCACAAGAGGCTATCGTGCTAGGTGAGAACATCACTGCCTATGTAAACAGCAGTGCATCTCTGGCCATAACTCCAAGTGGGCGGGCAAAGAGGCGGCATCTGGGTCTCTTAGAATGGGAGAACTTACTGCTCGTGGTTACTTGTTATTTTTTGATATTTCATATAATATTTCTCAGTTTTTATGATATTAACGGCAGCAAGAGGTGATTACTAACAAACATACAGGGATGGAAACTTAGGATAACATAATGCTCTCAGAAACCAGACAGACGAACATACTTTTGAGGAGAGTCGAAAGGCCGGGTAGCATGCATGGCCCTAATTCCAGCACTCGGGAGGCAGAGGCAGGCGGGAGCCCGAGTCTGCAGTGTTTGTTGCTGGGTCTTTGTGCTTCTCTACACCGTATGAGTCCTTGGAGCTGAGTGTAGATTACTCTTTATGATTAACGGAAAGTACACTTTGACAGGGTAGATTCCAAATGCAATTAAAGAGTGTCGTCTCTCTAAAAAGAGTTCTCTTTGAATTCCAGGGCTCTGGGGTCAGACACTGGCGGATCCACCAGGAACCCTGCTGCCCATTGCGGGACCGTTGGTTTCAAACCAAGCTATGGCTTAGTTTCCCGACACGGCCTTATTCCCCTGGTGAATTCAATGGACGTGCCGGGAATCTTTACCAGATGTGTGGACGATACGGCGATTGTGCTAGGTACTTCTGCGGTTGCATGTTATTTGAAAGCCTCACCGTAAAACAATCCGTCTGTCACACACAAGGATTTCTCCTTGCAGGTGTGCTGGCTGGACATGACCCCAAAGATTCCACCACAGTAAACGACCCTGTTAAGCCAACCACGCTTCCCAGCGCGCCGGATGTGAGCGGACTGTGTATCGGAATTCCGAAGGTAACTTCCTTCCGTTTCTTTACAGAAAAGCGGGCAAATCAAATGCAGGGTATAGGAGGCGGCCTGGTGGGTTTGAATCTCTACACCACTACCTTTACAGGCAGGCCTCGTGAACTTAAGCCTGCGACTACTGCCCTCCAAGCCAGCCCAGTGTCTCTGTCTGTGAAATGAGGCTGACAGAGTCCAGGTCCTAAGAGTTGTGAGGATTAAATTTGATTATCCTGTAAAACAAGGGTCTGGAGACTGTGCTTGGAAAGGAAGAGTTACCGTTTTAGGTTTCATAGATCGTAGATCTGGGCTTTTTAACTCGGCCGTTAAAGTGAAAAAGCAGACACTGGTAATTTCTTTTTTACATAAAGAAATATGTCTGTATACCTATAAAATTTTATCCTCAAAAAGTAGATAAACTACAGCGTCTTGCCTGTCATCACAGTTAGCTGATCCCTGATGTAAAAGGCACGGGCAGACCTTTATAAGGCCCCATTGAATGTTATTGGGTTTATTTTTATTATTGACATTTAGACTATACTTACCATAACAGCAAGTAATCATTTATACATGTAAATAAAGATAAAAGCCAAACCTATGTGTGTGCCTGTTTTGTGGATTTTTAAATTTTATTTATTTAAAAAGTAACTGTGTGTGGGTATTTTGCGTACACATATATCCGTACCGTGTGTACCTGGTGCCTCTGGAAACCATAAGAGGGCATCAGATCCCTTGGAGCTGAAGCTGTAGATGGTCGTGAGCTGCCTGACATGGGTGTTGGGAGTTGAATTCACATCCTTTGAAAGAGCATCCAGTACTCTTAACTGCTGAGTCGTATTTCCAGTACTTTTTATTATCTTAAGTCATATGTGGGTGTGGGTGTCTGCATGTGGATATATATTCATGAGTCATGGACAGAGACATCAGATTCCTGGAGCTGGAGTTAAAGATGCTGGTGAGCCACCAGATATAGGTGCTGGGAGCCAAGCTCAAGTGCTCTTAAGTGCTGAGCCCAGACTGACTGTCAACTCAGGTGCCCTCCTACCTCGTTCTCTCAGGGCTGAAATCCTAGGTGCGTACCTCCTTAGCCAATTACATGCCTGATAATGTAGTTTAGAAATCTTTTACAAAGATAAATTACCCTGCAGAATAACATGGTTTCTTAATTTTGGCACCATTGATGTTTTATTCTAGAAAGTTCTGTGTGAGAGACCCTCTTTGCATCACAGAATGTTTAATAGCACCCCTGGCTTCCACCCCTGTGCCATAGCCCCCCTCACCACTACAGCTCTGTGGTCAAGGCATCCACAGACGACATCAGGTGACACCCCACATGTCACCCATGACTGTCAAGAGTCATCAAGACAACTATCTGTACCCTCGATAAAGAACAAGACAGAACCCAGCACACTCCTAGATCTACGTTGCCGTGAGCTATAGCGTTAGGAATGCTACTTCACTTCCCTATTTTCAGTAGTTCCCATCTATTAAATGAGGGATGATGACACCCCTGTAACAGTGTGGGAAGCGGAAGGTGAAAGAACCCCTGAGAACCTCAGCAGAGCATTGGGTGAATAGTGAACATGACAGATCTGAGTCCCCATCTGATCACCAAGCTTTGCACTGCTCCAGCTGGCCGATGATGTCTGCTCGCAAGCCGCCGGCATTTCTAGTCCCATCTCTAGGTTCCTACCAACCGTATTCTCAGTTTTAGTGTATCTCCAAATACAGATGTTCACGAGTCTGTCTAGACTCTGCAGCCTCTGTGTTTTGTTTTGTTTTCTCTAAGGAATATCTAGTACCAGAATTGTCAAGTGAGATACGGTCTCTCTGGTCCCAAGCTGCTGACCTCTTTGAGGCTGAAGGAGCCAGAGTGATTGAGGTGTCTCTGCCACACACCTGCTACTCCATCGTCTGCTACCATGTACTGTGCACATCAGAAGTAGCATCAAATATGGCGAGATTTGACGGGCTACAGTACGGTAAGGTGGCCGCTTCTGGTTGCTCGGGGTACCTCAAACATTTGAAAGATTCACGTGCTAGTTATTATAGTGACTCAGGAAAGTAAATCAGGTTTTGTTCTGTATCAAACTTAGGGTTTTCAACATAACTATTTATGTTCGTTTCTCTGCACTGAAGGAAAAGTCTTGAAGGGATTGTCTCCGTGTGCCCAGCACATGTGGTGTAGTGTCTGACAAGGTGGAGCTCAGTCAAAGTGTGCACGGACGAATGAATGCATGGATGCATACACGCATGGACGGACAGACAGCAGATGGACAGATGGGCAGCATAAAGTTCCTCCATGGCTATTCTTTTCTCTCATGGGTAGTCCTCATAGCTAAGTGGTCAGTGAGTCACAAGGCAAATACAGAAGAAGAACGTGGACAGGAAAGCTCTAAGATCCATAATGTTCGTAATGCTATTCTACCGTTAAGCTTTTCCTTCGGTCTCAAGTGACGCTTACCTCTGTGCTCAGGTCACAGGTCTGCTGTTGATATGTCGTCTACTGAAGCCCTGTATGCGGCTACCAGACAGGAAGGGTTCAATGACGTGGTGAAAGGAAGAATTCTCTCGGGAAACTTTTTCTTATTAAAAGAGTAAGACCCTTGCTTTCAGAATCTTTGCTTCTCTGAAACCTTAACGTTGTCACGCCTAGGACTCTCTGGCTGAGTGGACTACTTCCCTAGATGACTGAGGCCCCAGGTCTGAGGCCCCACATCGCTACTACAGGTATGGGCTCCTGTGGCCCATTACTGGGAAGTAGGGGTGTGAGATGAGAAGTCGAAGGTCATCATTGGTTGCAGAGTGAGTTCAAGGCCAGCCTTGGACATGAACACCTATTAACAAAAGAAAACAACAGCAGCAGGAAGACCAAGGGGTGGGAAGGAGCTCCTGCCGCATAGTCTTGACCAGATTCAGCCTCAGCTCCTACCTCACACACTGGGCATCCTGTGCGTGACGGGAGGGTCACTGGGGTGCGCAGGAGGAAAAGGAGTCACAGGGGAGTAGGTGGAGAGCAGTGGGGGAGCACACTGCTCTGGTATCTGTGCAGCCATTGGTCAGATGGTGCAGAAAGAGTACATGATACTCCCATAGGGTTAAAACAAGAAAAGGAGAATCACACTTTTTATCTTCTGGCAGATACCTTTTTTTTTTTTTTGATTTATTTATTTATTATATATAAGTACACTGTGGCTGTCTTCAGGCACACCAGAAGAGGGCATCAGATCCAATTACAGATGGTTGTGAGCCGCCATGTGGTTGCTGGGAATTGAACTCAGGACCTCTGGAAGAGCAGTCAGTGCTCTTAACCGCTGAGCCATCTCTCCAGCCCACTTTTTATCTTCTTATATTTGGTTCTCAATGGGACTGGAGTTGTCGTGCCCAGTTTTAACTTGAGGGGCCTAAGGTGTTAACCAGCTTTGGGGGCAGCTGGGGAGTTTTCTTCACCCCTCTCTCTGTGTTACTGATGCATGATTACATCTGTGTCTGCTCCCCTCCACCACAGTCTGCTAATAGTGTTGGTCACCCTTCCTTTAATTTCATTCTGCCCTCCTGGACTGCTCATAAATACAAAACTGTAGCACTCTGTGTTTTCTTTGCTTCTCTTGATGAAACCTGCCTTCCAGGACTGCTTCGTACTGTCGTTATCAGTACACTAGATAGACTGAGACACAGCTCAGACAGATGTGAGGACACTTAGTCATCATCCTTACACTGTGGATAGACTGAGACACAGCTCAGACAGATGTGAGGACACTTAGTCATCATTTTTACACTGTAGGTAGACTGAGATGTGGTGATAGAAAATTACAAAAACCCTTGAGACCCATTTAACTTCATTGCCATGATCTCACCCCAAAATAAATGCTTTGGTTTACTGTATCCCAAATGGACAGTATTATTTTGTGGTTTTCTGGTGGAATTGCATCTAGTAGTGAATTTTATGAATAAAATTCCAGTAATAAACTTTTAGAATAACAGTGCCTTTAACCAAAATCCATCTTTAAAAGTTATTAGAAATCAGCCAGGCATGGTGGTAAATGCCTTTGATGCCAGCATCTAGGAGGTAGAGTCAGGCAGAGCCCTGAGTTCAAGGCCACCTTGGTCTATAGAGTTCCAAGAAGCCAGGGCTACACAGAGAAACTCTGTCTTGAAAAACCAAAGGAAAAGAATCTTGGTGGTGCGAGATGTGGTGGCCAGGTCATTTAATTCCAGCACTATCTCGGGTCTACATAGTGAGTTCTAGGCCAGCCATGCTACCTAGTGAGACCCTGTCTCAAAACTAAAACACTGACTGACCAACAAGAAGGTTCAGTTGCTCACCACCAAGTCTGATTGAAGACCCAAGTATAGTTCTTGAGGTGTACATTGTGGAAGGAAGGAGGGGACTCTGGCTGCTTGTCCTCAGACTTCAGCTTAGCCCCCCTGTCCCGCCCTCTCTAAAACAGTGAGTGAGTGAATGAATAAATAAATAAACAAATAAAATGTCTCAGTGGCCCCTGGTCATAGAGCTGAGGACCCAGTGACTCTCTAATAACCCTAATGCAGGAGAATCGCCATTAAAAAAAGGCAGAAACCAAGAAAGTCTTTAAGATAACTGTATTTTTTCCACAGAAATTATGAGAATTATTTTGTCAAGGCACAGAAAGTGAGGCGTCTCATTGTGAATGATTTCGTGAATGTTTTTGGCTCTGGGGTGGATGTCCTGCTGACACCCACCACCCTGACTCAAGCAGTGCCGTACTTGGAGTTCATCAAAGAAGACAACAGGACACGCAGTGCCCAGGATGACATTTTCACGCAGGCTGTGAACATGGCAGGTGAGGATTCCCGAAGAATGCCGTGGCTCTCTCCAAAGGTTTAGACAGACTCCCTGGTCTTCTGTTTGGGTCCTAGCAGAGCTGTTTGCTAAAAGCAGCAGCCTCCCCTTCAGGAGCTCCTGAGGGGTATGTGTGTGTCCGGTTCCTGCATGCCGTATATACACATTTTCTTTTTTCTTTTTTTTTTTTAATGTATATGAGCACACTGTCACTGTCTTCAGACACACCAGAAGAGGGCACCAGATCCCATTACAGATGGTTGTGAGCCACCATGTGGTTGCTGGGATTTGAACTCAGGACTTCTGGAAGAGCAGTCAGTGCTCTTAACCGCTGAGCCATCTCTCCAACCCCACATTTTCTTACCAGTGGGCAATAGTTTGATTTTCAAAATATTCAAACTGTTGAGGTTCAGGAATCACCACACAAACCACACAAACACCAATCTCAGTTAAACAAGAAGAGTTTATTGAATGCACACCCCAAGACTGAACATTCAGGGCCCCAGAGAGGACTCAGGAGCCTAATTGTGGTACAAGTCCCTTCTCAGGATAGGCTTATTATAGAAAAAAAGCACAGTGAGCTCATTTGCAGGTGCAGGCAGTGCTGTCCACTGGTCAGCTCTAACTCAGGCCATTCTAGACATACTGACCTTTAACTTGATGGGTCCTACATAGCTTAAGGAATGAATTCCTTAAGATGCACAAAGCTCAGAACAGAGAGAACACATGGGGGGATGTGGTCAGCATGACCCTGCTCTGAGTCGTTTCTCTGTATCAGTGACTTGCAGGCATATCACAGCAACAGCATGAAAAGGCTGACAGGCATGGGACGAAATGGCCACAGCTATCCTTGGGGTGTGGGGGACAGATCTCAACAAAACATAAAATTAAAACGTAATATAATGCGTACTATGTACGCCCTTCCCTGCATCCATCCTTGTTAATATCTGGCTTCGAAATCTTCTGCTTTCCTACACATGCTCCCCCACAGCCCCACCCAACACACACCGTATTTCGATGTCTCATTTGAAAAATAACTTTTAGACATGACATTTTACAGCTGAGTAACTTAGCACAAATCTGAGGATACTCTCCTTAAACACAGTTGCATTGTCACATCTGAGAACACTAGTACGAGCCCACTTGTGTTAGCTCCACTTGTTTACTCTCTTTACTCTTTGTTCCTGAAGGACCTGGGTTTTCCTTTTGTTACTCCTTTCATGTTTGAAACATTCTTTTAGGGAAGTGATAGATTACTTCTCTGTGTGTGTGAACTAGCACAGTCATTCCATACAAATTATTATATAGACAAGGCATGATGCAAAAGTAAAGGTATATTTATCATAATTTGGGGGATTTGGGCATGGTTTTCTTTAATTCTTTTCTTTTCTTTTTTTGCTTTCCCCTCCTTCTGCCTTTCTCAGACAGAGTTTTATCTGCATAGCCCTGGCTGCCCTAGAACCCAGGCTGGCCTCAAACTCAGAGAGCTAAGCCTGGCTGTCCTAGTTTGTTTTAAGCTCTGTTCTCTTTCTTTACAAGGACCGGGAAGGAGGGCTGAACTGATGGTGTCTTTCTCTTCCTCAGGCCTGCCAGCAGTGAATGTCCCTGTGGCCCTCTCAAGCCAAGGGCTGCCAATAGGACTGCAGCTAATTGGACGGGCATTCTGTGACCAGCAGCTTCTGACAGTTGCCAAGTGGTTTGAAAAACAAGTACAGTTTCCTGTTATTCAACTGCAGGACCTCATGGACGATGGCTCCTTGGTTCCTGAGAATGGAAAGTTAACTTCTGGTTCTCTAACCCAGTAGTGATCAGAATAACGTGCAAGTGGTCGGTGGGAGGAGGCTGGGGTCCTGCCTGGGCCTCAGGCTTGCTAGGCAAGCCCCCTGCCACGGGACAGAATCCCCACCTCCCCACCGTGCAGTTAGATAGACTCCAAGAAGTGCTGTTCTCTAGAGTGTCAGTGACCAAGTTCACCGCCAACCCCGTCTGTCCTGGGGATCACGTTCTCAAATCCCTGAGATGCTGTTAACTGTAATATTCTTTACATTGTATATTGTGATTGTAAAATTCTATATTAAAATGTTCTATAAATGCAAGTGCCAGATTTTACTCTAACACAAAAATACAAGCTCCTGAAAACAATGCATTCTGCATAATTTTCATTTAAAAGAACAGATTACAGTAGAACTAGATTTAGTAATAAATGTCTCAAAACGTGTACCTCTTGATAACCAAGTGCTAAGAGTAACAGAAACTTCTGAGGTGACGGTTCTGACAGGCCATTCCTCCTGTGGTAGAGGCTGCCTCAGAACCACGCAAGGTGGAGCAACTCCTCAGCCTGGCTCAAGACTCCTTTTGTTTCTAGAAACCGAGTTACAAATGACAGAACTTCTCTCTTCCCTCTCCTGGTTAAATGTTTGCGTCACTTCTCCCAGACCCTGAGGCCTCAAAGCCCCAACTGTGTCACACAGTCATCTCCCTCAACCTCAGGGAGGAAGATCCTAAATGCCCAATTAACACCCAGTGTGAACAGCATGAGAGACATTGGTGAAGACTACAGAGAGACAACATGATTAAGATGTCAGATTAGCCAGAGTGCCTCAGGGTTCTCATGCCCTCGTGACTGTCTTTACCAGTGTTCCCTTAGGCCCAAACTAGACGACATCTAATAGAAATGCTACTCCTCTGAGGTGTCACCGTAGAGTATCTCTCTTTGCTAGGACACCTGTCACCCCACACTCATCAGGCGTTCTGGTTTACCCTTGTATATTGTTGACCAATGAAAACAGGAACCTAAATCACAGTGATACATTTATTAACTTAGAAGAAAAACCCCAAGTGTGAAGGACATGAGGAGATACTGAGACTGAGCCCTGGACCATTCGGTTAGGAATTCAAGTCGCCTGTGGCCTTCATTAACAGTGTTCCCTCCTCTAGGGGAGCCTCCCCTCCCCATGCTCAGTCTGATTACACATAAAATGGGCCACATGCCAGGCTCATTACACTCATAAACTCAACCAAGTCCCTGAAAGGAATGTATAAGAAAACCGCATTGCATTTGGCCCTCCACATACACTGACTCCACGCTTAGAGAGGTACCGCCCACCAGATTATAGATCAGAACTAACCAGTTAAAAAAGATGAAAATACAAGTTCCAAAAGGCTTTTCCCTGAGTACTATGAAGAATCCGTGCAAAAGAGTAGTGTGTAGTTATTAGAGATTCTAGTGACCCAAAAGTTTGAAATATACAGGAAAAATATACAAGTCTCTGTCATTTTATATAAGGAATCCATTCCCCTGGAATAAATACTTAGATTTAACCAGAGGAAATCATCCTGGTTCTATAAACTCAGGTGCTGAATATGAAAAGCAGGTAAAAACAAACTGTCTGGTTTGGTCTGCTGCTTAGGTTAGCATTGTGATGCTAAGTACGGGTCCTGGTTGCCTCAGAGAATCTTCACCTTGACCAAGAGATGCTGTGACTTTGCTCCCTGATTTAAAAGTGTTGGTTGAATAATGACGATGGGCAGAAGAGAGGTAGGTGAGGTTTCCATCCCCAGGAATAGGGCCTGAGGAGACCACAGGAAAAAAGGAGGTAGAGGGAGGAGAAGATACCGTGGAGTGGGTGAGTCATAAAAACATGGCCACGAGGGCTGACCAATTGGAATTAAGACCAGCCCAAATGAAACAGCAAATTATAGCTCAGGGTTATTGATAGGGAAGTGGACACTAACGGCTTAGAGGACAGAATCCGCTCTGGTGCTTTAAAGGCTCGCTATACATAGGGACGTTTTATGTCTTCTATTTGGGAACTGAATGCTCTAGGGAGGGGCAGAAACCCCCTGCCGAGATTAGACAACACAACAATAAACAAACCAAGCAAAACCTTTTGCCTGATCTCGTCTTTAGGGATATCTAATGTGGGGTTGGTTGGTTGGGGGATCTTGTTGATTTGTGTTTTGGGGTGGGGAGTTTGTTGTTTGCTTTTTGCTTGTTCTTCGAAACAAGGCCTCACTATGTAGCCATAGCTGGCCTCAAACTCAGATCTACGAGCATCTCCCTCACGAATGCTGGAATGAAACATTTGTTTCTGAGGCAGTGTCTTGTTAAATAGCTCTTCCTGCCCTCGAACTCACTGTGCGGCTTAGGCTGAACTCCCAAATGCCAGACTTATAGCTTGTGCCACCACGCCCTGCAAGGTGTGTGTGCTTGGAAAAGGAAAACTCTCAGAATATTCACTCTCACGCCTCTATCTCGCCTTAAGCTGCACTGATTCCTCCAATCTGCAAACAGGGAAGGGGAGCAATTACTTACTCTCCTGTAGTAGAGCCCAGTAGCGTAAGTGCATGAGCGGTACCCAATCTGTATTTCTTTCTCCTCTTCACCACAAGCCTGGAATACCTCATGGTGCCCAGTCATTTTCGGAGAATTTGACTGACATGATTTTCAAGGCAGGGAGGCAAGAGTTAGAGTCAACAACAGAAGCACACCAATGTGGAAAAACTGCCACGCTTACAAACCACGGCAGCCTGACACCATAGAGCCAAAGGGTAGTGGGAAAATGAACGTCCCACAATGGCCCACACTTTAATCACTTGAAAGCAAAGGGGCAGAATGTGACACCAGGTCACCGTGAATGTGAGCCATCCGGAAAAGGACGGCATGCACAGAAGGGGAACTTATAAATATGCCAAGCCGTGGCTGACTTTGTTGGAAAGTGGCCTATACATTTGGGGGGAAGGGGGCACACGTACACACGAGGCTCACGGGGGAAGGAGAGGCAAGTTTCAACAAGTGTCAAGGTCAGAGAACACCCCTGTGGAGTTAGTTCTTTCCTTCCACATTAGGTAGATTCTGGGCTTTCCCAAGCAGGGCCTCCCACTTGAGCCATCTATCTGGTGCATAGCCTGAGCCTTCTAATGGAAACAATACCTTCAGAATCAGAATAGCTGTGAACTCTGGTTGTTGTCTCGCCGTTGAAGACAGGAACACTGGAGTTGCTATCTTAGTTACTTGTTGCTGGGATAAAACACACATCAAACAAAACTTGAGGGGCTAGTTTGGGCTCACGGCTTGAGTACAGGAGGTGGTGGGGAGCTTGAAGCTAGTAGTCACCTTAGGTCCACAATCGGGAAGGAGCGGGCAATGAACGCTTGTGCTCAACTTCCTCCTTTTAATGCAGTCCAAGGAATGGTGTCAGCCTCCTTTATCGAGGGTCTTCCCACCTCAGGGGACCTAAACTAGATAATCCCTCACAGGCTATGCCGTGAGGCTAACCTAATCTAAACAATCCCTCCAGTGTACTGGAGGCTCACATCTCAGATGGTTCCAGTTCCTGTAAGACAGGAGCCAACCCTCATGGTCACATTTGCCTCAAACTCACAATTCTGCCTCAGCTTCCCGAGCACTGTTACAGCATGCAATACCACATCTGGCCACTAGAGGAGCAGGACAATGAAGAGATGGTTCTAGCAATCAGAGGTCATTTGAGATGGGTACCTTCCCTTAGTGACTTAAAGCAATGTGTGCATGTGACAGTTTGTATATGCTCAGTCCAGGGAATGGCACTATTACAATGTGTGACCCTGTTGAAGTAGGTGTGGCCTTGTTGGATAGGTGTGTCGCTGTGGGTGTGGGCTTTAAGACCTTCATTCTAGCTGTCTGGAAAGCAGTATTCTGCTAGCAGCCTTCAGATGAAGATGTAGAACTCTCAGCTCCTCCTGCACCATGCCTGCCTGGATGCTGCCCTGCTCCCACCCTGATGACAATGGACTGAGCCTCTGAACCTGTAAGCCAACCCCAATTAAATGTTGTCTTTATAGGAGTTGCCTTGATCATGGTGTCTGATCACAGCAGTAAAATCCTGAGACTTTAAAAAGCAAGTAATTGTTACCAGTAAGTAAAAGTGCTCTTTTTTTTCTTTCTTTATACTTCAACAGAATAATATAAATCCAAAGATAATTATAGGCAGTTCATTAAGAATTCATCACTACTAAAGTATAAATGTAAATAGTTGAAGAAATCAATAAAATGATATAAAACCAATAACGGGCGATATAGACAGTCTTAATACCATATGGTAGTATAGTGTGGAATTACCCAGAAACGTCCCTGGTGGGCAAAGTCATGGGATTTAAAGTCAGATAAACCCACCTGCTCTTGACTGCAGTGGCTGCCTTTGAGCCGTAGGTAACACACCCAAGCTCTCTACCCTCATCTGCAAAATAAGGATTCAGTCTCTGTGGGGCCAGTTGAATTTAAATGATGTTCTACAAGTCCCTAGCATGATACCTAACAGTCAAGTATTCCATAATTCATGGTTATAAAACAATGCCTGAGACCATGGGCTTGAGCTCTTCTGACTGAGACATTGAGGTGAACTAATGGCACATGGTCAACTTGTAATGACTGTGAAGCTAATTCACCTCCCTGGTGATCTAGAATCCTCTGGAGAGAGTTTAAAACTGATAGGCTACATTGGTTGGGGTCCAGGAATCACCCCACAAACCCCAGATACAGACCTCAGTCAAACAGGGATAGTTTATTGAACACACACACTTTGGGACTAATTAGTCCGGGACGCAGGTCAGACTCAGGAGCAGCTTATAAAGGCAAAACCCACAAAACCTCAAACAACCAGAAAAGCTCATATACAGGTACAGGAAGTGCTTTCTGGGCAGTTGCAAAGGTTGGTTTGGGTCTAAGCCTATTGTAACTAACTATACAAAGCAACTCTAACCTTTATTGTTACTGGCTGTAAAGGAGGGTGAGGGTCTGGGGAATTGGAAAGAACATCAAAACAGGATATGGTAAATGTTAACTCTGGCATGAGAAAGTTACTCTGTAACAATGTATGATGCTCGGCTACAGGCATACAACAAAATGGCTACAGTAATGTCAGAAAGGCAAGGCTACCAAGGTCTTAACATTTTAAAATGATTTCTGTTTTTAATACAAACTGGCTACCCTGTGGTTGGGAAACATGGGGGTCTTCAAATGCCCCTGGTTCTGACAGCCAAACAAAGGGCAGGGCTGGAACCCTCCTCAGGATGGACACTCCTCAGAAGTGACACCCCAAATTTTTTTGGACAGCTAAATTCTTCTCCATGAAAATCATGTCCCAATCCAACATGTGGGCAGATAACTGAAGCTCAAAAATACTGTGTAATACTGCCTCTTAGCTACAATTACATTATTAGAAAAAGTTATAAGGTAAATGTTACTTTGCCTTAAAGACCACTGGTATCTCCATCAGGAAGAGAAAACGAAGTGCTGTGGATATCTAACCATGAGCGATCTCACTCCGGCAAATCTTCCAAATAAATTAGTTACAAGATGGGCTATGAGAAAATGGAAAACAGATAAGAATGGGGGAGATTTCTGCCAAGTGATATCTGTAATTTTAACATGCATTATAGGATACCTTCTGATTTCTCTGCTAGCACGAATGCTCTGGAAGGATCCAAAACTGGTTTCAAGACATTAGTCTGCACACTACGAGGAAGTAAGGCTGGGATCAGCGTTTGAAGACTTACAATAATGAGGTGTTCTCATTTTAATTCAGCACTCCATTAGGGCCCCTCCGTAGACCATGTCTGAAGACATTTATCTTTTCAAAGTTACATGCAATTATTTCCCAGGTGACTGCTTTTACCCATCTTGGGAGCGGACAGTAGGATCCGGGTCACTGATTAAGCATTAGGTGGCCCCAATGATGAGACACTGTAAAGTGAAAATTTGAATTTAGAACTTAATTGTACTAGGGAAGGGAGAGAAAATGAGGGAAAATAATGATCTTTATCCTGGAAAGTGTTCACAACGAGGTGAAGGATGTTAGCATCCGTGGGTGAGGACAGCAAGAGTGGTATTTAGGGGCTGAAGATGAATTCAGTAGCCAACAGGTAATTGATTAAGAAGGTGTTCGTGAGGTCAGAGGGCAGGTCAGGAGATCTTTGTATTGGGTATTGGGTTCTTTTTTCACTCCATATTTTATCCAGATACTTAAAATGCAAGGCGCTCAAGGCCCACCTAGTCACCACCTGTGCTCTCCCACCAACGTTTTACAATGCTTGTCTTCGTTATGTGCTATTTATCTCCATTCGTTAATCTACCTATTTAAATTTATATGGTAAAATATGCTTCTCACGCATATCATACCTTGAATCCGATACTTACCGTTTCATGTGCAATTTGCATACCATAAATTGCACAGATCTTAAGCGTATGTTCCCTGAGTTTGCCATCTGCGCTAACCTATCTACTCCAAACTCCTATAGATCCATATAGAGACCATCGCTATGAGTTTGTCACCCCAGTAAATGTCCTCACAACTGTCCTATGCACTGGCCCCACCCCTCTGGGGGTGGCCCCACCCCTCTGGGGGAAGCCACTCTTCTCATTCCTACTTCCCAGCACAACTCAGTTTTGCTTATCCTTGGACTCCGTGCGTGTGATCTCCCTTAGGAAAATGTAAGGCTTTTGAATTTGATCTGAGTCGTTTTAACGCATTTTACTAATTATGAAGAGGACAGATGTTCTGAGTGGGGAGACGGGGGCTTAAAAGGCAGAATGAGAGAGGAGAAAACGTATCACCTCACTATGCAGTGGGATATTGTTAAAACTTCGTATACAACGGCTTCTTTGGCAAAAGGATGATTCGTGAAGCCTGCAGCACTTGGAGCCAGAACGGGTCCCGAGGGTTCACCCTCTGCCGTGGTGTCCAGCTTGTAGAGGCTGGAGGCAGAAGCAGAGAGGCGCTGTGTGACACTACCCTGGGGCAGCATAAACACCTACTCACCCCAGATAGGATGCCAGTGACAGACCAAAGACCAGATACCACCAAAGTCCAACTTGATGAGCCAATGACTTCGACTGGGATTACTTACAGAAGCATGGATGAGTGTTAACACAGGAACAGAAATAACCACTAAAACCCACTCAGCATGGTTGGCAGCTCATGGAGGCTGGAGGCCCCAGAGCACTGTGCAGGACTAGATAAAACCAGTTTATCTATTGAGCTTTTGTGAGTTCTACCTTTGATGTTATGTGTACCTGTTTTTAATGTGTCAGTAAACAATATGAAGAAGGGCTCGAAACTTCTCTTAAATATACCACAATTAACCCAGTACCTGCCCTCACGACATTTGTTTGTTTGTTTGTTTGTATGTTTAATGGTGTTTCTCTGTGTGTCCCTGGCTGGCCCGGAACTTGCTCTGTAGACCAGGCTGGCCTTGAACTCGAGGTCCACCTGCCTCTGCCTACTGAGTGTTGAGATTAAAGGCATGTGCCACAATGTTGGGAGCAGCCTTGAGATGGTGAAAGCAGCCTTCAAGTTAAAAAGCAATTGTGTTCTAGCCTTATGCTGGAATAATAAGCAATATTCTTCAGGTTAAAAAGCAATTATATTTTAGCCTTATGATAGAACAAAAAACAATAGCCTTAGGTTAGATCAAAGCAGCACCTGCAGCTCTACATAAATTCAATAGATAGCATAAATCTAGGTGTCAGATCACTGAGTACTGGTGGTCAGGCACTGACGGTCAGGTCACTAAGCAACCCACCCTGCTGTTCCCCCGCTTGGCCGATTTACCTGGCCAATATCCTGGTTATCAAGCCAGGCCCATTCTTTGTGGTCACCCAACCCCTCCCCACATTTTGCTTCTACCAGTATATCTTCAGCCTGAGAAAAATTAAAAATTGTCAGCTTGATCAGACTTCTTGACTTGCTGTCCGTTCTTTGCGTCTCTTGTCCCCCATTCTCTCCTAGGTGTACCCCAGACCCTGGTCGACTGCCCTGCGGGTCGGGGCACCACAACTGTCCAGCGCCCTCACTATTTTTCACTATTTTTGTTGTCTAACTGTTCGCACACCTTAGGTTTGATTTTTGGGACCCTCTTTGCTGGTTTATTCTCAAGCTGGCCCTAAGGAGGAAAAGTGGTACCCAGGGTTTGGCTCTTGCCTCACCGTAAGCTACAGGTATCTCACACTCTGAGGCAGCTGGCAAGCCTTTTCAGAACTGGAGCCAGCGGTGGGAGAGGCATGACTAACCGCATCTGATCCGGGCTTGTTACATTGTCTCCATTTCTGCTGACATCGCCTGTGCTCAGGGTGAAAGTGCCCTTTCAACACATTTGCAATACAGCCCTGGTAATCGTACGTCTTCTTTATCAAATATTCCAAGGTCTTTCTGCTTCCGGTCCCCCTGTCGTTCGGTGGGCTCTTTAGTGGTTAGTTTGGCTGTGCGCTGTAAGTGGTACTGTGTGTATTGATGCTCTGAGGGTTTCTTTTCTGATAGCAGTGCTCAGAATGATGGTCGTTCATTACCTCCAACCGGAGTGACTGAGTTTACATAATTTCTTTGTAACCCTCCCTGCAGCCCCCCTTGTGCACAGTATAAACCTAGGTGTTATGCGTACTTAGCAGGCATGCTGCCACAGAGCGGCACCTCCTACTGGGACAAAAGGGAGAAATGTTGTGAAGAACAAGGTGCCTTGTAGAATTGTCAACACAAAGACTTCAAAAGCTGGACGTATGTGAGTTTATCCCCACCTACCAAACAAGAACGTGAACTCTCGCTGTGGGGACAGGCTCTAACCCGAGCACCCTCTGATCCCACAGGTGGAGGGCTCAGTCTCCACAGCCGCCTCCCTGGTGCCGTCCACAAAGCTCCAGTAATTTTTTACCGGCGCTCTAGCCTTAAATCCCAGCTTCCCGCTCCTCCCTCCCAGACTCTCAAAAGCTTGGCTATCAGAAGCTGCCAGCCCCTCTCCTTAAAGAGTCTTCTAGAGGTTTCGCTGTGCAGACATGGTTGCTAGCTCCTGAGCGCACCCTTTTACCTTGGTCTCACTGCAGCTCTCCTTCCTTCCAGTATATGGAAGACCCCCATGGTCTCTCCTGGAACCTACTGTTTATCACTGGACAAGGGCCATTCAGAGAATGTCTTTATAGCTACAAGACAGAAATCTGAGGAGTTTTTGTGCCACGGCTTGGGTGATGTCTGATCTTGGTTGTCAACATGTGTACATGTGCATGTGTGTATGTGCACATGTGAACCGGCACAGACTTTTCTTGTCCTTATTTTCTAAATGTATCTGTGTATGTAACATGTGCTTGATACAATTGTCAAACACAGAAAGTAATCTGGAGGCCATTTAAAGTTTATAGGGGTATGTGGAGAGGTTAGTTACACACACTAAGCCATTTCATATGAGGGACTTCAGCATGGTTTTAGTCTCTGCAGAATCTGAAGCTAATCTCTCTTAGATTCTAAGGGACAGCTCTAGATGGCCCCATCAACAGCTACCACTGAAACCTGGTTACCTCTGGGAGCCTGCCCTCTCCTCTTTTTCCTCAGGAGCAACATCTGTCTTGTTTTGGAGTGTCTAACTTTAAACTCCAGCACAAATCGTATCACACCTGCCAATAGGGAGGAAATGTCTGTTTCAAGTATGTACTACGACCTTTCAAGCAATTTGGATCTTTTAAAAGGCAGCGTTTGATTTCCTGGGTATGAATATGATGTTCTTAAAACCTGAAGAAATTATTCTAGGTCAAGCTTATTATCTGCCAAAGAAGACCCTAGAAAACCTTTGTGTGGAAAAATATACCTACCAAGTGATTAGATTTAACCTTTAAGTAATCTTTGCTTTCTTTCCCCTCTTCTCGCTTTGATTGGTTCTTTGGGAATTCTGTACAGTGAGTTTTGATTACTTTCGCCCTCCCTTCCGAAACTCTTCCCAGGTCTTTCCCCACTTCTGTTCTCAGCCAACCTTATGCCCCTCCCCCAACATAGGCCAATTTGTGCTTGCCCGGATTTTCTTGGATGTGGATAATTTATCAGGAGCTACACTTTTTTACTGTTATTGTTTGTTGTATTGTGGTTTTGTTTGTTTGTTTGTTTGTTTTGAGGCAAGGTCTCTCTACATAGCTCTGGCTGTCCTGGAACCCATTCCGTAGACAGGGCTGGCCTTGAACTAACACCTGCGTCTGCCTCCTGAGGGGCTACACTCTTATAGAAAACCGATCCTTCCCTTTCAGCAGCTAACAGCTGCCAATAGTTCCTCAGCTAGGGGTAGAACTCCATGCCCAACTCCCTTCTTCATGCTGGATTTGATCTGGCTTGGGCTCGTACAGGTCTTAAGTTTGCTGTCAGGAGCCACCATGAGCACATGTGCAGTGGCTCTGCTGTGTCCAGGGACACTGTTTCCTTATAATCACCCGCCACCTCTGTCTTGTACAGTCTCTCCATTCCTTCTTCCACACTGACCCCTGCGCCTCTGGAGGATGGGGTGGTTTACAGATGTTCCCTGTAGGGCTGAACTTTCTGCACCATTAGCCCATTGTGGGACAATGTTGGTCCTTGGCTTGTTTTAATACTATGCTGGTTTTCCAGAATAACAGTTGAATGGCTCTACCAGGCCCAGCCATGGCAACCATGGCCTCCCTTCCCCTCCTCTCTCCTTTGATAAACCACTAGACTTCCTTATCTAACCACTTCCTCATTCCTGAAACTGGCCACTAAGATCCGGCTTCTTAGTTGGCCTCTTCCTCATTCCTGAGGCTGACCACCAAGGTCCAGCTATCAAAATTCCCTATCTGGTTACACTAACTAACTCCTCCAACCAGGACTCACCAACTCATCCTAGCATGGACTTATTTTTTTCTCCTTAAAAACCACCCCTGCCAAGCCACCTGATGCTGTTTCTGTCTGATTCGGATTCAGCCACTGTATCTCCATCTTGCTTGACAAAGGATCTTTTTGTGTTGAAAACTGGAGTTTGGGCATGATCCGTGCCTAATCCAGGGTCTGGAAGAGCAGCACTCCAAGATGCACAGGGTTCTCAGTAGGGTTCTCTCCATGACCTCTGACCTGTCTGACCACAGGTCCTCAGCCTGATAATAGACCAGGTACGAGCTCCCCCTTGTGAGGCAAGCCTTAGAGAGTGGTTGGCTACTCCCGTGACATGGGTACCACTACTTCACTAGTGCGTGTGTCCTGTCCAGCCACAGGCTTTACAGCTGGGTGGGCTTCCTTTCCTCCTCTGAATAGCCAATAGGAATGAAACGTCTGGGTGTGTACCGCCTTGATCTCGTCACGTTCTCTGATGCCCGTATGTGGTGTCTCCAGCCACAGAGCCTTTCCATCAAGTTCTGGAAAACGACAAGCAGCCCTGGCCATAAATAGCCTATGATGTTTGGGACCTCACTGGCCAACAACTCCTAAATAAATAATAAATAAATAAATAAATAAATAAATAAATAAATAAATGACTTTTGTTATTTATAAGCCTCTGGTGTCCAGGGCATTGAACACTGCTCTGCTACAGGATGACTCCATTTTCCCTATTTTTAATGCTTGTGTGTAGTTGTACTTTAGAAAGTTTCTACAGCTGTAGCTTTCTCTGTGACCCGTTGGCAGGTACTTAGCGTTATTTACGCCTTCCCAGTTCCCCCTTTCATTCTCCACCCCTCTCCCCACCCAGACTGATCCCTTCTTGCTCTACAATTCTCTTTCAAACTTTCACGCCAGCAGCCTCTGTTTCCTCGGCACTGAAAGCCCCTCGCCACGACCTCTTAGCAATTCCCTGACCTCCGCGGTATTCCAAATGAAACAAACATGTCTTAAAGACTCAAAGCTAACATCTGCGATGAGAGGAAACATTCAACGTTTTGTCTTTCTGGGCCCGAGTTTACTTCGCTCAGCATATCTGTTCCCAGCTCCATTTCATTTAACTTAATTTTTTTTTTAGATTTATTTATTATGTGTTTTAAGTCTTTGCCAATGCATATATGCACTGTGTGCTATGGTGCCCATGAGGGCCAGAAAAAGGCACTGGACTCCCAAGAACTGGAGTTATACTTATGAGCTGCCATGTGGGTGCTGGAAATTTAACCTGGGTCCTCTGGACGAGCAGCCAATACTCTTAAGCACTGAGCCATCTCTTCAGCCCAGTTTCACGATGGCTTAGTAATATCCCATCATATAAATGCACCACATTTCCATCATCCATCCATCAGTTGATTTGTGCTTCCTGGCTATTAGGAAAAGAGCGGCAATGGGCGTAACTGAGTGAGTGTCTCTGTGGTAAGATGTCCAGTGCTTGGAGTCGATGTGCAGGGGTGGCATGACTGGATCATGAGGTCAGTCTGTGTTTAGCTTTTGAGGAACCGTCACGCTGATTTCCACAGAGGCTGCACCAGCTCGCATGCCCACTAGCAGTGACTAAGAGTCCCCTCTGGTCATGTGCAGACCAATATCCGCCATCTTTCCATGCTCGTTCGTTCGTTTATTTTTAATCTTAGGTATTTTGATTTGGGAAAGGACGAATACTCAACCCGGTTTTAACTTGCATTTCCTCGATGGCTATAGATAATGAACCTGAAAACAATCTCATTCGTATTTCGCTTTTTTTTTTTGAGAACTCTGTTCAGTTCCTCGCTCCATTTCCATTCCATGGTCTGTCTTCTCGATGCTGAACTTTTTGAGCTCTTTATATAGTTTAGATAATAACCCTATGTCTGATGGATAACTGCTAAAAAAAAACAATCCATTCTGTGGACTTTCTCTTTGCTAGTGCAATGGTGTCCTTTGCTATGTAGAAACCTTTTAGTTTCATGAGATACCACTTATTAATTGTTGATCTATATGCCTACACTATTGGGTTTCTGTTCAGACAGCCCTTGTCTGTGCCAATGAGTTTAATGGTATCCCCTACCTTTCCCCTGTTACAATCAGGGTATCAGGAGTTATGTTGAGTCCCAGACCCATTTGAATTGAGTTTTGTGCAGGATGAGAGATGAGGATTGAAGTTCATTTTTCTACATGTGTATCCGACATGACCAGCACGCTTGTTGAGGATTCTGCCTTTTCTCTAATGTGTATTGAGAAAGCTACCCTATGACATTTAAATTTACTCCCAGGCAAGTTCTTAGGACAAGGACAGAAAACAGCCACATTCTTATTAATATCACAAGGAGAGTCTCTAGTCCAGTTTGCCTCTGAAACCTCTTGATGTGGACCAGAAGAGTCTGCCTATTTCTCAGAAGCTGTCTTCTCCGAGCTCTTCTTTAGAGGATCCATTAAAGTCTGCTTTTAATCTTCAACCACTTTCCCCAGACTGACACCCCCAATTTATCCATAGTCCTGCAAAACCAACAAACTCAGGATTGTCACAGAAATTTTCCACTCCCTGGTACCAGCTTTTTCTGAGCTGCTTTTCTATCTCAGTGATAAAACACCATGGCAAAGGCAACTTGTAGAAAAAAGTTTATTTGAGGATCACAGTTCCAAAGAGGTGAGCTCTTCTCCATCACGGTGACAATCGTGCCAGCCGGCAGGCAGACATGGCACTGGAGCAGTAACTAAGAACTCATATCTTTGTCTACCAGTAGGAAACACGTGAAATGGTGTGATTCTTTTGAAACCCTTAAGCCTGCTTCCAGTGGCATAGTTCAAGGCCACACTCCCTAATCTTCCCCACACAGCCACCAACTGAGGACCAAGTATCTAAGTGCCTGAGACTAAAGGAGGGCATCTCATTCAAGCCCCCATAGTACATAGGAAGAATAATGATTTTTGTTCATTAACTTGTGTCCTGCTACTTTTCTTAATGGATCCATGGGCTGTATGAGGTTCTGGCGGAGTCTTAAGTGTATTTTATTAGAGTCACATCACCTGCATATAAAGACACTTTAATCTCTTCTTTCCCTGCTTGTGTCTCCCGTGTTGGTTTTATTTATGGGTCTAGCAAAGCCTTCATCTACTGCATTCAACAGGAGGAGAGTGAACACCCTTGAATTTTTCCCCATGTCAGTTAAGATGCTGCTAGCTGTGGGCGCCCTGTGTATGGCCTTTAAATGTTGATATATGCCCACTATATTCCTGTTTTCTCCAGGACTTTTATTATGAATGGATGCTAGATTTCGCCAAAGGCATTTTCCACATCTGTCTTTTACTCTATTGGTGAATTAAGTTTATTGATTTTATGGACATTAAATCACCCCTACATATTTAAGATGAAGCCAACTCGATCACGTTGAATAATTTTGGTGGGTTTTGGTTCAGTTTTGCCAGATGATATTGAGAATTTTTGTATCTTTCTTCATTAGAGATAACGGTCTATAATTTACTTTTTTTGTTATGTCTTTGTCTCGTTTTTTATATACGCTAGCTTCATAAAAGAGATTTGGAAATGTTTCTTCTCTCCTAGTTTATAGGAGAGGTTTGGGTGTTCATTCTAATTTGAAAGCCTGGTAGAATTCTGTGCTGTACTGTTTTTAGTTGGACATTTTTAATTAAAGTATGCTGTAGTAGGGATTTTCAGTCCTAATCATCCTGTATAAGACACACAATCCAAACATTTTATGTATAAGCCGTGTGCCTAGAATGGGCAGATCTCAGACTATACTAACTTATTCCTCAGTTATAAAGCCCCTTGTTATTTGGTGTCTCTTCTGGACACACGGTTCTGGCCCATGGCAGCTCCCTCCTCGTCTGTCTTCCTCCTCTCTCCCTCTCCCTCTCCCTGCAGCCTCCTCTTTTTTTTTTTTTTTCTTTTTCTTTTTTTCGGAGCTGGGGACCGAACCCAGGGCCTTGTGCTTGCTAGGCAAGCGCTCTACCACTGAGCTAAATCCTCAACCCCTGCAGCCTCCTCTTGAACCTCCAATCCCACTGTTCTCCCTCCAGTGCCCAATCGCAGTCTCTAGCCTCTTATCAACCAATTAAAATGGGGAGAAAGTTCACAGGGCACACTTGATGTACATGAGGCAACCCCATCTTGAGGAACCAGTATTTAGCATTAGAATACAAGCAGCATCAGACCAACCCACTACATTTCCCCCACTTTTATCCAATTAAAAAAGTCTCTTTCTCTTACAGTAATAAACAGCACTATGCCCTTAACGATTTTCTGAATTTCCTCAGCATCTGTTGTAATGGCTCCCTTTTCATCTCTCATTTTATTGATTTAGTCTGGCTTATTTGTTTGATTGTTCATTTGTTTTAGCTGATTTGGCCAAAGGTTTATGGATCTTATTGATCTTTCCAAACGACCAATTCTTGATTTCATTGATTCTTTGCATTGTTTTTGTTTCTATTTCATTGATTTCTGCCCTGATTTTACTATTATTATTTATCGATCTTGTGTCTAGGAGCACGCTGTCGCTGACATGCCAGAAGATGGCATCGGATCCAATTACAGATGGCTCCGAGCCACCGCGTTGTTGCTGGGAATTGAACTCGTAACCTGTGGAAGAGCAGCCAGTGCTCTTAACCACTGAGCCATCTCTCCAGCCCTGCCCTGATTTTGATTATCTTTTCCCACCAATCTTCTCTGGGTGGTGACTGTTCTTGTTTTTGTCTTTTGGGAGGTTTTTTGTTGCTGTTGTTATTGTTTGTTTGCTTGTTTTTCGGTCGTCAGGTATATCATTAATTATTAATTTGAGATTTCTCAAGCTTTTGGGCGTTTTTGCAGGCACTTACTGCCAATCATTTTCACGGTAGAACTGCTTCCTGTGTATCCCACAGGTTTTGGTAGGTTTTGTCTTCAATTTTATTCGATTCCAAGAAATTTCAAGTTTCCTTCTTGATGTCTTCTATCACCAGATTTTGGTTCAGTCGTGTGTTGTTTAGGTGACATAAATGTCTGTACATTATTTTTTAAAAATATATTTATTTTTTTCATGTATTTGAGTGCACGGTTGCTGTCTTCAGACACACCAGAAGAGGGCGTCAGATCCCATTACAGATGGTCCTGAGCCACCATGTGGTTGCTGGGATTTGAACTCAGGACCTCTAGAAGAGCAGCCAGTGCTCTTAACCACTGAGCCATCTCTCCAGCCCCTGTCTGTACATTCTATCTTTTCTTTTGGTGTCTGGCTTTAATCCCGAGTGATCAGGTAGAATGGAGGATGTGATTTCCATGTTCCTCCATTTTTGAGACTTGCTTTGTGTCCTAATATATGGCTTATTTTGGAGCAAATCTCACGGGATTTGCTGAGAAGAATAGAATGCGTATCCTTTGGTGTTTAGATGGAATGTTCTGTAGACGCCGGTGTACGTCATTTGATTTACGATGTTGTTTAACTCCAGAGTTTGTTTATTTAGATTTTATTCCAGGTGGCCTATCTCTTGGTGAGTGGGTTACGGAAGTGCTTGATCCATAGGGAGTGGAATTATTAGGGCGTGCAGCCAAGTTGGAAGAAGGGTGTCACTGTGGAGGTGGGCTTTAGCGTCTCCTATGCTCACACTAGGCCCTGTCTCCTGCTGCTGCCTGTGGATCAAGATGTAGAACTCTCAGTTCCTTCTCCAGCACCAGGTTTTCCTGTGGGCTGCCGTGCTTCCCACCATGACGATAATGGACTAAACCTCTGAAACTGTAAGTCAGCCCCAGTTTCTTTATAAGACTTGCCATGGTCTTCATGTCTCTTCACAGCTATAGCCACCCTAACTTAGATACTCGTAGACATGAAAGAAAAAAAAATATTTAAGTGAGGCAGTCAGTCAAGAAGGTATGTGCTTATAATCTCAGCTACCTTGAAGATCGAGATAGAATTATGAACGTAGTATCCTGGGTATTATACATACCTAGACCCATCTGTAAAAATTCTAAATTTACTACAAAGTAGGCTGTCCCGGTGGCTTAATTTAGGCAGTAATTCCTGTCTTTACTTTATCGAAAACACTGTTTGTGTCTACCTACCAAGGAAATATATTTCTAATATTATTTCTTGTCATTTGAGCACTGGGGAAGCCGAAGCAGGAGAATAGCTGTGAGTCTCAGGACTTCTGTGGTCTGCAGTATGAATTTCAGGCCAAGCCTGGGCTGTTGTGTAAGAGCTGTCTCAAAAACAAGACAAAATTCTTTTGAAAATGTGTACGATAAAGAAAAGCATTGCGTGTCTGGGGTTTGTTTTGAGACAAGGTCTTGCTGCGTCACTCAAGCTGGCTTTGAATTTAAAATTGCCTTGCCCTTAGTCTCAGGAATTCTGGAATAACAGGTGCGTGCCTGGCTGCATTTAGTTTTTACATTTTCCATATTTCCAGACATCATAGTGAATAACATGCTAGACACCTGGCAGGGAGAGAAAGGGTCTCGGTTCACGTAACGATGTTTATCATACAAAAAACAGTTTGAGGCCAGCTTGATAGATGCTTTCTAAGGATCCCTTGAAGGGATCCCGGGCCAGTCTCTCAGAGACCGCAGCTGGGTACACGAGGTTATAGCTGGGATCTTTTTGACAATTCGTGGCAGGTCATTTTGGAAGACACTTGTGGGCTCGTGTGACTTGGCCTTTGGTTCAGGTTTTCCTTCTAGCTTTCCCCTCAGCTTTGCTCTTTGAGTCTTTGGTCATTTCTTGGCCAACCCCAGTGTCCCCTTCTTGTCTTTGAATGGTGCTGCAAAGCCTGGAGGGTGAGCACTGCAGCCTGGAAGAGTCTTGAACCCCTGGGCTCACGTGATCCTCTCGTTTTGGCTCCCTGGAGAGCCAGAACTGTAGACACGTGCTATTGATTCTTTGAAACAAAATTTTAGATCCAGACCTTTTGGCTTCCTATCCTGTAAAAAGAGCATTTTCATTTTTTATATTTCTCAATGCCATAGAACACACATGCATACACACACACACACACACACACACAGAGAGAGAGAGAGAGAGAGAGAGAGAGAGAGAGAGAGAGAGTTTCTCCTTCCAATATAGCCTAAATCTTGACTAGATAAAAACTGTCACTCCATGCCAGCTACAATAGAAGCCGTGATGAACTACGTTATTACAAAAGTGTGCTTTTCAGTGGGTGGTAATCTTTCGTCATCTGATTGAGATTGTTCTTTGAGACAGCCTCCACGTAGTCCAAAACTTGCTAGGTAGCCCAGGCTATACTTATCCTGTGATGTCGGTCACTTGAAAGATTCAAAAGAAATAATGCCTCTAATAAAGGAGTATGGGCTGTTTCCAGCAGATGCTCAGAGAAAGGTTAACAGAGGACAAAGAGTGACTTTCTGACGTGTGGAAGCCAGAAGACATTATTAGTTGCACGTGATGAATCTTTGCTCTTACAGACGCAGATGGCAGGACGCCAAACTCAGCTAATTAAGAGAAAAACTTCAAAAGGGGTTAATTAGATCTGGGGCCTTCCAGTCTAAAGTGCCTGGCTACAGTGTGTTGTAAAGAGCCAGTCGTGGCTTTTCCCTACGGAGATGGGTGGAATGCGTTAGGCCATTCATAGAAAAGTGGCGAAGGGAAGGGTTAGGGAAACAGCCCCTCCTGGCGGCTTACTGAAGAATATGGCGTAGGGGATTTGTCAAAACCTTCTGGAAGGGGAATGATAATAACCCGTCTCCAGGCTAGCCCCTCCTACCGCGGAAGACGAAATTCCACGAGAAATTCAGCGAGTCCTTCCTTTCCTCCTGGCTTTTTGGATCCCCCCTGGCATGATTGCTTTTTCCACAGTGCCAACACAGAAGCAACAGACTCCGTGGGAAGAGCATTAGCCACAACAGTCCCACTCTTGGGACCGAAAGAGCCTAGAGAGTGGCGTAGGAGAGCCCCATTGAACCACCCTACTATGATGGTCAGGGGGAAACCTAGGGACCCTAGGCCAGCTCTTCACACGGAGGATCACAGGGACCGTCCATTACCACGGCTAAACCCCCCACTTCCTCCCTGAGGAAGGACCCATTCAGGGCGGCCAAGGAACACGGTTTGGCCCTTACAGTCATGGTTGCTTGGGGTCAGTCTTGAAACTTCTTTTTCAGAGCCAGAACATAGGGTATCTCCAGGGACAGATTCCACAAAGAGCAGAAAGAGAGCCACAAAGATTCAAGATCTGTCGGTTGCCAAGAACACTGGCCTGTTTAAGGACTGCCCCCAGTTGATGAAGGATACATCTGACCACCCCGTCCGTGGCCATTATTCCGAAACGCCGCTGTGACTAGGAGAAGCTCTGTACCTTCCGTGCACGGGTGGACCTTGTCCGTGAGACTGTGCCTTCCCACCTCTCCAGAAATGAGCTCTCTCTGACCTAGCAGCCATGTATCTCTCTGCTGTCCTGTTACAACTGCTCCACCCGTCACCCCCAATCAGTGACAGGTTCTCCCTCATTGACTGTTCCCTCCTTGAGGTCCAAAGTTGTGTAGTTCATCACTGGTGCAGAGTGTCCAATGTCTTCTAATCCCGGCTCTAGAGACCTTCTAAACTCTGCCTTCAGTTGCCTCCTGATCTCTCCTTCATTCAGGTAGCTGTAACAGGAAATGTTTCTTGTACATGTCCTCACCTAGTCCCAAGATTCCCTGGGTTCCCAGGAGCCTCAGTTTCCCTCCCCATGTAGCTGCTTGTTTTATGACCTTTCTAAGGTCATACCCTAGTATCTTCAGCTGCCGGGAAACTTGGGATTTCAGACCTTGGAGTCAAGTTTGGATGATTGGAACAGGTTGCCCTCCGAAAGATCCCTTTCTGCTTTAAGAAGCCATAGTCTCTGTCAGTAACACGATCCCACCTCTACAACCTACGCTCACTGGTTTGTGAAACTGCATAATCCCTCTTAGCTTCGCTCAATGTCTGCAGTATTTCCGCGACCTCCCAACACTACAGTGAGTTTTTCTGCCCAAAGGAGTAAGGCTTTTTGTGCCCTCTCTGCCTTACCTTATCTCCCAATATGGCCAATGAAACGACCTCCCCATCCCCCAGCTCCCATTCTCTCCACCCAACCCCCACCCCACCCCTTCTCTTTCTCCTGTCCTCGGTTACTCTGGGATTGACTTCTAAGGCCTCAGGCTTGCCTTCCTGCCTTCTCCCTCACCCATTCGGTTTGGGTCTGTCACCGTGAGGCCACCAACTTTCCTGAGAACCCTGTGACTCTACCTGGTGGAACCTGGACAGGACCGGTGTCCTTGTCTACTCCTCTTTTCCTTGGATCTCTGGAACTGGTTGCTTTCTCTGAGAAAAGCAAAGCTGGTTGTGCTTTGAGCTGACCCTGGGGAAATGGGTCAGGAGTTGGGTGGCCAAAAAGGAGGGAAATTAGTGATAAAGACAGTGGAAGCAAAGAAGCAAAAGCACAACAAAAGGATACTCAGTCAAGGCTTAGACAGGCTTATAACCCCAGCTGCCTAGGAGACGAAGACAGAGGGTCTCAGGTTCAAGTCCCGCCTGGACTACATAGTGAGTTCAAGGCTCCCCAGATCCTGACTCGAATAAAAGGGGCAGGGAGCTGTCAGGCATTGTCTTGGGTTTATATTCTCAGAACCTGGGAGGTAGTGGGTTATTCTCAGATATGGAGAACTTAGAGGCAAACACAGGTTGCAGAAAAGAGAAGAGGAGGCGAAAAGAAAAGAACTGAGGCTATAGTTTGGTGGTAGGAAATTTGCCTACCATGGGCTCAAACCCCAATATCAGCGGAACACAGGCTAATCTTTCAAACTAGGAAGACTTACTATGCCAACATCAGAATTCCTGTACTAGTCAGGGTTACAATTGCTGTACACCATGACCAAAAGCAAGTTGGAAAGAAAAGAGTTTATTTTGCTTGTAATTCCACAGCACTGGTCATCATTAAATGAAGTCAGGGCAGGGACCTAGAGACAGGAGCAGAAGCCACGGAGGGGTGCTGCTTCTGGGCTTGCTCTCCATGGCTTGCACTCCATGGCTTGCTCAGCCTGCTTTCTTATAGCACCCAGGACCACCTGCCCTGAGGTGGCCCCGCCCACAAAGGGATGTGCCCTTCCACATCAAACACTGATTAAAAAGATCCCCTGCAGGCTTGCCCAAACCTCAATTGGCATTTTCTCAATTGAGGCTTTTCATCCACTTTGAAGACTCTAGCCTATATCAAGTTTTTGTGTTTTTTTTTTTAAAGAAAGAAAGAAAAGAAAAAAGAGCAGACACAGCCTGGGTCCAGAAACAGAAAAGGAGCATCTGGATGGGGCACCTACAGAACTGAGCTGGAGGAACTAGTTCCCTCCTGTCTCTGAGTATGAGACAATACTCCCTTCTTGATTTAAAAAAATATCCCTCCTGCTACAAAACAACAGTATCTTCTGTGATCAGCCCTGACCTCCTCCCCTCGTACTAGGTTTGAGTCTTGACATGACCAAGCTGGACAGGAAAGACACCAGACACAGGAAGAACTGCAAGAGAGGGGGAGCCAGCAGACACTGGCAGTGCCCAGAGGAAAGTGTCCGGGACAGGAGTGCTGATCACGGCAAATGGAAGCTGTCAAAGTGAGAAAACCACTGTGTGTGTGTGTGTGTGTGTGTGTGTGTGTGTGTGTGTGTGTGTGTGTGTGTGTGTGTGAGAGAGAGAGAGAGAGAGAGAGAGAGAGGGAGAGAGAGAGCGCTTTTTCCATAAGAAAGGGCTTGTTTCTTGGGAACGCTGTCAAAGGATGAGGCTTCAGTACTCTAGTACTCTAGCAAGTACCCAGGAGCCAGTTGGGAACACTCTCCTGGAATACTCGATTTAGTACTCTAGCAAGGCACCCAGGAGACGGCGCAAACATGTTGCTAGGAAGGCTCTCGGAAGCCAGGAAAGCGGTGGTTGTCAGAAAGGGAGAAATGCGGGAACAGCTTAGACAGGTGGCAGGAGGAGATTAAAAGGCTTCAAAAAGTAGGCAGGCTGGATCCTGTGAGAGGATCCAGAGGATCCATGCCCGAGCGACAATCAGTGTGTGGTGAGAGGTACACCATCATCTCTAGGAATTCTGTGGCAGCTCCCTCTGCAGGCCAGGGATGGCGCTGCTCCCACCCCACACACATATACTATGGAGGGCAGGTTAGCGCTTAATCAGCAGGAGCCAAGTGGGTGCAATTATCACAGGGGCGGGAGCAGCTGCCGAGGAGTCTGACTTGCAGGGAGGTGTGGAGATAGTTAGTGAATGTGACATTATGAGGGAAAAAACCGAGGGAATAGCCAAAAAAGATACAGCTTGCTCTGTGCCCAGTTAAAAAGGACATCACAAATGGAGGGCGAGGACAGCCATTCCAGCAGAAATGGGATGACTTGCCATTTTCAAGTACTGAACTAGTCTTGGGTCCTAGAACCCATCAACTTAAAGAGGCTGGGGTGAGCGTGTGCGCGCGCACGCGAGCACACACACACACACACACACACACACACACACACACACACACACACTGGTTTCCCAGTTCTGGGATATGTGTAACTATTCTGAGGACTTCCGGGCATGGAGTTCGTGATAACTTCATATTTACAAGGTGCTAATAGTGTTTTCGTTCTTGGTCTTCTGTTTGCCATCTCAAACTTCTTGATACTGTCTGCGCAAGGGACCTTGCACTTACAGTGTGTGCTGAGAACCTGGTTTTAAACGCATGTGTGGTTGGCCACAGTGGAGATAGGTAAGGACATGGTAGTGAATAGAGTTCTGTTCCAGATGACAGTGGGTCTGCTAGGTCCACAGAGCCACCCACGGCATTTCCCAGTTTCTGGGTATGTTCTGGGTATATAAAACGTCCTTGATGATTGACATGTGTCCCTTCTTTCCTTGGTATGTGGGGTAAAAGCCATCAGAGAGGAGACAGCCAAGTGGAAGGCTCTGAAGATACCTCTCTCTCTTTCTGTGGAAGGCTCTGAAACCATATCTGTCTGTCTGTCTGTCTACCTCTATCATCTATCTATCTATCTATCTATCTATCTATCTATAATCCATCTATCTACAATCTATCTATCTATAATCAATCTATTTATAATCTATCTATCTCTACTTACTGATCTATCTATCTATCTCTACCAATCTATCTATAATCTATCTACAATCCATCTATTTATAATCTATCTATCTACCTATCTATCTCTATCTATCTATCTATCTATAATCCATCTATTTATAATCTATCTATCTATCTATCTATAATCTATCCTGTTTCTCACACATACACACATACACACACAGAGAGAGGGGTGGAGAATTAAAATATTGTATCATAGCGAGCTTGTCAAGTAGTGTCACACCAAAACCTTTAAAATGCAGAGGTAAAAGGGGGATAGAGAGGTGGGTCACCAGCTAAGAGTTTTGGCTGAACCTCTTTCTCAGGACCTGGGTTTAATGTCTAGCACATGTCAATTTGCAAGGGATCCAATGTCCCCCTTTTTGGTACGCATGGGCAAAAACACCCGTATATATAAAATAAAAACTTTAAAATGCAGGAGTACAGGACATACAACATCACTGTTTAATTCTCTACAAACAAACACAGAATCTGAAGAACATCAACGGACTATTTAGAGCTCAGCCCAGGGTTGGGGTTGTAGCTTAATTATAGCCTGTGAGAGGCTCTTGGGTTCAATTTCCACACTGCCTAAAACAACTGTGAAGTACCCACCCTGCCGTCTCCTCCAAGGCTCATCCTAAAAACACTTATTTTCCAGATGATGGACTTCGAGTAGGTGATTAAGGGGTTGGCTAGATCAGTGACAGATCAGCTATGGATACAGGACTGGGAGACATTATGGAGGTTGTGGGGAGGTGAAAAGTAGTTAGGAGGCTGGATTGGAAGTAGATATACAGCCCCAGCTCAGAATGTTGTCTGCCCATCTCCTCTCTGTTCACATTAAGGGGAGCTGGTTCACTCTCTCATATGCTGACTGGCACGACCATCCTCCTCACAGGCCCCATGACAATAGAAGCAGCAGACGGAAGCCTGTAAAACTGTGAGACAAAAGGAAGCTTATCTCTTTTTAAACTGTCTCTTGTCAGTATTTTTCACATGGTGGTGGTGGTGGTGGTGGTGGTGGTGGTGGTGGTGGTGGTGGAGGTGGAGGTGGTGGCGGTGGTGGTGGTGGTGACTTAATATAGCAAAATTCAACCAAGAAGCCGCAGGGACTAGAGCTGGGGTCCTTACAAGACTGAGTCAAGTGTGGGAATTGCACATGGAGCTAAGCCTTGCATAAACAGACACGTAGAACAGCTCTGTAGGCCATGCTACCTCATTGTTTCCTGGCTCGGGCCTTTCATCAGGCAGGATGATTGTACACTTTGTGTGTTCAGTGCCCCCTCATTACCACCTAGAGCCCTGACTCTGGACTCCTGGGTGGAACACTCCAGCAACAGTTCTAGCGCTTTGCTACAACAGTGTGTCTAGCTTTCCGCTATAACAATGTTTCTAGCTCTTTGTCCTTACGGTCACACAGACAAGGTCAAGTGTGGTCACATGGTTTGTATCCGCAAGGTGCGTTTGTTTTTTTCCCTGGGTATAGTCATCAGTTCTCACTTTGGATGTGACTGGTATCTTCTGCAAAAGTGATCTGATATCTTACCAACACCTATTGCTCACCAGACCGTCATCCTTACCACCCCCCCCCGAAACTTCTCTATCAGCTACCAGGGATTAGACTATTAAGTGAACATTAACTCAATTTTCCTCTTATTCTTTTTCTTTGCTGTATTTAGCTTATGGACTCATGGTCTCTTATTTTAATAAATAGTTAACACTTGCTTATTATTTATGTGCATGCATGTATGCTAATATGTGCATAAGTACCTGTAGAGGCTTGAAGAAGGCAATGGGTTTCATAAAGCTGTGGTCACAGACAGTTATGAGTTTCCTGATGTGGGTGCAGGATTTGAACTTGTGTCTTCTGGAAGATCAGCAAGTGCTCTTACCCACTGTCTTAGTTAGGATTTCCATTACTGTGTACAGATACCATGACCAAGGTGACACTTATAATGGGCAACATTTAGTCATGGCTGGCTTATAGGTTCAGAGGTTCAGTCCATTATCATCAAGGTGGGAGCATGGTAGCATCTAGGCAGGCATGGCATGGGAGAAGCAGAGAGTTCTACATCTTGATCTGAATGCAGGCTGCTAGGAGAATGACTGTCTCCCAGGCAGCTAGGAGGAGTGTCTCTAAGCCCACCCCAACAGTGTCACAGTTCTTCCAATGACACAGCTTCTCCAACAAGACTACACCTCCTAAAATGCCACTCGCTGGGCCAAACATATTCAAACTACCACACTAACTGAGCCATCTCGATACACACACAACCCCCATTCTTTTTATTGTTCAAATTATTCTCAATTTTGTCAGGGTCACCCATTCATGGGGTTCTAATATTCTTTTTCATGGCCCCCTCTTTTTTATTTTGTAGCACAAGAGATTGTTTCTCTCCCACCCACCCCCATCCCACACCCCACCCCCCTCCAAAGGAGAACAGCATTTAGAAAACAAACTGGGGGGAAGGGACAAGTGATACTTAATCTTAACTGTCAGCTTGATGACATGTAGAGTAGCCATGGAAATAAGCCTCTTATGCCTGTGAAGACTTATCTAAATTAATTGAGGTGGGGAAACCCAGCCCACTTCGGGCAGCAGCATTCCACAGGCTGGGGTCCTGGACATCATAGAAAAGGAGAAAGCCTGCTGCATGTGACCCTTCACCTGGGGCTTCCTGAGTGTGGGTCAATGCGACCAGCTGCCTGGAGCTTCTGCTGAAGTGACTTCCCCACCATGATGCACTGGACCCTCGAAATGTGAACCCAAGCAAACCCTTCCCTGAGTTTCTTTACTCATGCATTTGTTGCATCAATGAAACCGATTCCTGATGTGGTTTTAGCAAAGTCTCAAATGTTCGATTTTACCAGGTGAGAGCCTGCTACCTCAGAGAGGCAGAGAAAGCACACAGCTGACCTTCCTACTCGGTCTATGTCCCCAAAAGAAAAGCAGTTCTCTTCCACAGTGTCTCAAATAAAACCCCACTTGAACTGAATGTGCCTCTCTTCTTCCTGTGCATTTAAACAGGAAGCCAGGAGGCCACCAAGAGAGACATAGCTGAGGCTATAACACAGAATGGAGACAAGGAAACCCTTCATTTTTTTTAATTAGCATACAAAGTAACTTGCCTCATCCTGGCATTTTCCTATATACTTTGTTTCCTCCCACTCTGCAGTCTCTCCTGTCACTCACCCTGCCCCGCCTTATGTGTTTCTACCCAGAATGCTCTTTCTCCCTCCTGTGTTCCTCCTTCTAGTTTCATGTCCTGTCCTGAAACCAACGCCTCCATGAATACACGTGGATGACAAGTAGGAGCTAGCATCTGCCTAGGAGAACGGAAGGGCAGTCTTTTTGGAGTCTGAGACTCCTCACTTAGTAAGAATTTCCAGATCCATCCATTTCCCTGAAAATTCCCACGTCTCCTTTTCCTTATGGCTGACTAAAACTCATTGTGTAGAGTGCCACATTTCCAATTCCTATCAAGCATGATTCATTATCAATTCATCAGGTTATGGACGCCTAGGCTGATTCTATTTCCTTGTTATTGTGAACCGAATACCAATAAACATGAGTGTGTAAAGCCTTAGCGCAGCTCACAGAGTCCTTCCGTCTTCTGTCCTGGAGCATTAGAGCTGGGCCACGTGGCAGCTGTTAGGTTTCGAGAAAGCTCCATGCTAACTTCACAGTGGCCACTCCAGTTTGCAGTCCCAGTGGCAGAAGCAGGGTGTTGTCCCCCCGCCCTCAGCAGCATTTGCTTCTTCTGCTTTCTGATGGCAGCCATTCGGAGGCATTTCCCCTTTTCCCCAAGGACTAAGAATATGGAATACTTTACAAATATGTTATTGGAGGGGCTAACCTGGAACTCACTGTGTAGATCGGGCTATCCTTGAACTCCTAGAAATCTCCTAGCTTCTCCCTCCTGTTTATAAAAGAAGTTAGGTCTATCTGGTGAATTGTCACCTTAATCAATGTGTACGGGTATTTTTATCCTGTTAATAGTGCTTTGAGGTCTCTTTAATTAGATATGAGAGCCACTGCCCCAGCTTGCTGACAGCATCCATTTGCTAGAAAGCTGGCTTCCAACTTCCATTTCTTTGCTCCTTCTGCGAATGTCTTAGGGACAGCAGCGAGTTAATAGATTTTTATAAACCAGCCAGCCAATTTTCGTCTTCTCACTGGAGACATGAATCTGCTCGCATGCAACTTTGTCATGAACTTTGCTTGCCCCCTGTTTTGCTGGTTGCTCTTGGTTGGACCCCTGGTTCTTTTCCTCACTGTCAGGAGGGGAGCTTTGCTGCTTTCCTATTTTGATTGGTTCTTTCCCAGCTTCCCTCTCTTCATCTGTTTCTCTCATAAAATGCATCCTTGACTGTTCTCATGGATCGAACTGTCTTCCTTTTTCCTTTGCATATAGTACTCCTCTGGGGATCTTCTGGCACACTGGCTTAGCGTTCATGAATTGCCTTGAAGTGTGCTTGTCTTAAAACATTTTTATGGGGGTTGGGGATTTAGCTCAGTGGTAGAGCGCTTGCTTAGCAACCACAAGGCCCTGGGTTTGGTCCCCAGCTCTGAAAAAAAAAACATTTTTATGTCTCCATCAATTTTGAGAGATAACTTTGCTGAACACAGCCATCCTGGTTGGTAGTTCTGTGCTTTCTTGGCTCCTAGGATTGTTGGTAAAAGGTCTGCTATAATTCTATTTCTGTCTTTGTGGCTGAGTTAGCATTTCCTCTGTCTTAAGGCAACAAATAAAAGAACCATTCAACTGGAGGCTTGCTTACAATTTCAGAGGGTTAGTCCAGATCATTATGGTGAGAAGCATGATGGCAGGCAGGCACGGTGCTGGAGCAGTAGCTAAGAGCTTACATCTGATCCATAGGCAGAAGGCAGAGAGAGGGAGAGAGGGAGAGAGGGAGAGAGGGAGAGAGGGAGAGAGGGAGAGAGGGAGAGAGGGAGAGAGGGAGAGAGGGAGAGAGGGGAGAGGAAGGGAGAGGGAGAGAGAGAGAGAGGCAGAAACAGACACACACACACAGAGACAGAGACAGAGAGGCAGAGACACAGAGAAATGCAGAGACATAGAGACACAGAGATACACACAGAGAGAGTGTATGCCTGGCATGGGCTTTTAAAACCTATGACACATGTCCTCCAACAACACCACACTTACTGATCCTTCCCAAACAGTTCCACTAGCTAGGGACCAACTATCCAAATGTATGTGCCCATGGGTGCATGTGGGGCAGGGGAAGCTTGGTAAGGTTGAATGGGTTCGGAAGCCCTGGCACCTCATACCAGAGGACAATAGTTGTTTCACCTGCTCTGGACCTATCACATGACCACAGCACTCTACAGAGAGGATCGTGACAATTAGTCACATAGGGGCAGTGCCCCAAGCTCCTTCACATGCAGGTAAGGCATTTCTAACCTCTTAGACCAAGACAATAGAAGGCATCTGCTGTCACACCCCCAAATCACCCCAAAATGTATGTAAGATCCTATCCTGAAGGAATAAAGTTGTGAAATCTTCTGAGAGCTTCTGTCATATTAGAGCTGTAACGCTTCCTGGGGCAAGAGCTTTAAGATTCAAACTTTGAGGACGAGGCTGCCTTAGGCAAACACCAGGTGACTGGGACTTTGATACCTTTCCAAAGTATTTAGGATAACACCCTGTTTCAGGAAATGAGCTAACCGCCCTTAGCAGTCCTGCATCCAAGTGAATGAGCTAACGGCGGGATGCTGCACCACTCCCTTTTCGTGCCAAAGGTATCTCCCCACCAAGGACCTCCAATGAATTCAAAGGACAATAGGTAGCCACTAATGAATTCAGAAGGTAATAAGCCCCCCCTCTCCCCAATGAGAAATAACCAACTCATGCTCTAACCTAGAGCCTATACCCTGAAACAGTATAAAGAGTGTGGGCTTTTGTTCTTCGGGGTCACCTCTGTCCCAATTACAGGGCCACACCAATGCACTGGATCACTAAACCTCTTGCTTGATTACATTGCTCTCCGTCTCCCTGCTTTCATGAGTGGGACCTCCCGGACGTAGGGCTGATCGGGTCCTACAGAGTTGGCAGCGTCACATGACAAGTTTCTGTAGCCCCGTCTTTGCCAGTGCCTTTGTTTCTAATGATACACAAGTAGTAACAAAGCAGAGACAGGAAGAAGGATGCCTGAACCAGCAGCCATAGCGGTACTCTCCCTTCTGACATTCCCTGAACAGTTCCTGCCGCCATGAACCACATACTCCTGCTTCAATACCCTCCAAATAGAGTAGAAAGAAGGCGGAGAAAGGATACTCTCTTTCAAACCCAAGATCAGCAAACAAATGCAGGGAAGAAAGGATACTATCTTTCAAACTCAAGATCAGCAACGAAGTATTATGGACTGGAGTGTGGCCCTGACAAATTCATAGGCCAAAGGGCCTATAGAGAGATGAGATTAGGGCTGCAGAGATGGCTCAGCGGTAAAGAGCACTGACTGCTTTTCCAGGGGTCCTGAGTTCAATTCCTAATAACCACATGATGGTTCACAACCTTCTGTAATGGGATTTGATGCCCTCTTCTGGTGTGTCTAAAGACAGCGACAGTGTATTCAGATACATAAAATAATTTTTTAAAAAAGAGGTGATTAGATAAGATCAGGTCTATCCCAATATGACTGGCACCCTAATAAGACACTCCAGTGATATGCACACAAAGGGACTGTGAGAACGGCTACCTGCAAACCAAGGAGAGAGGCCTCAAGGGACCTCAGTCCTGCAAGGGACCCCAGCCCTGCAAGGGCCCCCATTCTTGAACTTCTGAGCTCCCCGGAACCATGAGAAAAGAAAATGATTCTCATTCAGACCACACAGTCTGTCGTTCTTCCTTACAGGACAGATGGACATACAAGGCAGAGGAGAAAACATTTCCCTGAAGAAATAGCTAGATAGACATTAATACACACACACCCCCACACACACCCCAGTTTCACAAAACAGAAAAGACGCATCTGAAGTCCTGTAACTATCGAATGATTAATCCCAGAGCGTGGCTATTTTACTATCAGTGTTGTCTTCCAAAGGTTATGTCTTAAAGGTCATGTGCGATGTGCATGTGTTCTCCCTTCTTGCTCTCTGGTAACGCTGGTCACAGTCATTTCCCAACCAGCTTCATAATTGGCTTTATAGTTTCTAAATGTCAGTTTCTGATAGAAGTTGTTTCCAGCTGAGGAGGCCGCGGCGGCGGTGGAGGACCACTGTGGACAGAGCTGTTTCCAGGCAAGTCCGAAGGGAGGAACTCTGGAAACCAAGTAGAGTGTGATTCCGTGCGGGGTGATTGGCAGGCAGCGCTCCGCCTCTGGGAGCCAAGCTCCCCTCTGAGTCAGGCACCCCGGGAGTTATCTCCCAGTGAGACAGCGGAAGGCTGCTTTTACCATGGTGACTGTACAGCCTGGAGGTGCCACGAGAAGTTTGGAAATTAGAAGGAAAAGAAAGGGGCTTCAATCAGCAGTAAACTAAGTGCCAAACTCGGGTGATAAAGGGGTCCCGTGGGAGGCAGAGGCAAGGGCAGGTGTCTTGAGTTTCTCTCAGCTGTAACCTCAAGCGGGGTTTCTGGTACTTCTTCTTTGGAACCCGTGTGTCTGGTAATGAGATTGGAAGATGGCTAAGTCCTCTTGACTAACTAATTGTATCACCGGTGACGCCTTTTCTGTGGTGAGCATGGTTTGTTGCTACTAAGTTGCTGTAATTTGTATCTAAAATTGCCCTCAGATGGTTTTGTGTTAAGCTTTGGACCCCTGGGTGGCACCATTAGGAGACAGTGTTTAAGGTGGGGTCTCGTGAGATGTCTTCAAGTCAAAAGGGGTGAAGCAAAGACCCTAACTTCTCACCTTTTGTTCCAGGTGTGCCTTTTGCTGTGATGTGCTGCCGTGTCACAAACATTGAAACAGCAGGGTCCTTTGGCCACAAGTAGGAACATTCTAGACCAGTGGTTCTCAACTTTCCTAGTGCTGTGGCCCTTTAATACACTTTCTCATGTCGTGGTGACTCCCCTCCACTAGAAAATTATTGTGTTGCTACTTCGTAACTGTAATTTTGCCACTGCTATAAATTGTAATGTAAATATCTGTATGCAGGATATCTGATATGGGGCCCCGCCCAAAGGGGTCGCAACCTACAGGTTGAGAACCTCTGTAAAACCATAAGCCAAAATAAACGTTTCCTCTTTATAAGTTGATTTGTTACAGTAGCCAAAATCTGACTGACTTGAAAACAGAGTGCTCTCTAGGGAAGAGGAATATTCTTAGAACAAACATCCTGGGCGGGCTTTCCTTTTCTAGGACAGGAGAGAGAGGAAGTACAGGGGTACAGATTCCAAGCCCCAGCTAAACAATGACATTGAATGTGGCACCGCATCTCTAACGCCAACTCCAGATCTATTCCTATGCTGAATCCTACCCGTCCCCAGATCTGGAGCAGATCACCACACAAGGTCGCAATCTTTGGAATGTGCTTTGGGAACACAGTCCCATAACACGCTATGGCATTCGGAATCCAGCCCTTTGGGAAGGAATTAGGATTAAGATCATGGCGAGGTCTCCGTGATGGCAGTCGTGGTTTGAACGAGAACAGCCCCCATAGGCTCATATGAATGCTTGGTCCACAGTTGGTAGAACTGTTTGGGAAGGATGAGGAGGTGTGGCCTTCCTGGAGGAGGGTGGGCTTTGGGGTTTAAAAAAGAACCATGTCATTTCCAGGTACCTCTCTCTGCCTCGTGCTTGTGGATCAGACGTGAACGCTCATATACTGCTCCAGAGTCACACCTGCCTGCAGCTAGGCTCAGTGACGTGACAGCCATGGATTCACCGTCTAAGACTCTAAGTCCCAGGGAACTCTGTCATAGTGTTTTGTCATGGCAATAGAATAGTAACCAAGACAAAGGGAGAAGGAGGCTGAGCTCTCCTACTTGGTATAATGTGATATCTTTCCATGTTTTTAAGCAGCCTATGGCCTTCATCAAAAGCTCAATGGATGGTGACACCATGCACTTGCTCTCACTCCTCTCCCTGTCCCTTCACAGCCTGAAGCATGATTGCAGGCTACCAGACCTGTGACCTGAGAGGGAAGGCAAGACAGGACAGGCAGGGCGGAATGGGGACCTCGGGCCGCTGTGAACCAAACGAGAACAGACTCTGGAGGACCAGGCTTCATTTGAGCTTCATTAAGCTGCTCATTTAATTGGGGGAGAGAACGGCTATTTAAACATTTAGGGAGTGAGTAGGGCTTATGGGGTTAGTGTACATCATTGGTCTGTGCCAGGGCGCTGGGGACGCCTCATTTGCATAAGGAGGAGTTCCAGGTGCTGCTGGACATGACCTAATAAGGGAAGAGGAAGTTTGACCTGGAACCTGGCTACCAGGTTCCTGACTACCTCAAGGGTGGAGGAGGTGGGGGTCTGACACGCAGAACCAGGGCAGAGAGGGAGGAGTCCTACTTTGCTCTAGGCCTGCTCCCAGAGTCTCTAAGACTCCTCCAGCTCCACATGCATTTGCATGTCCCTACCTCCCGACCACCGCCAAACAAACTACCATCCTTTATGAGTAAGCTACTTTCATCTAAAAAAAAAAAAATATGGTAACCGAAAAGGAAAATTATGTGTTATATATGTCATATATATACATACACATATATACATATACATGCACATATATTTATTATGTGTATATATGTATATATGTGTGTATATGTATATGTATATGTATATAGATAGATAGATAGATAGATAGATAGATAGATAGATAGATATTCAATTGAGAACATTTTCTTAATCTATTCCCGTGGAAAGACAAGACAACACAGCCACGAGGATGCTTTGAGAAACAGAAGAGGCAAAAGTGGTGAGACAAAAATACTGCCGATGAGCTCAGAAAAGAGCGCCCACAGGAATAAACCTCCCGGTCGATTCTCACCTAGGGCCTTCGTTATCATCACTGAATGCCAGTGAAAAAAATCTCTACGTGAGCTCAACAAAGAAATTTGACACAGAATTGAAGAAGGATTATTCGAATTCCCCAAGACAAGGATTCTAGGCGTGCTTGGGTTTGAGGGCTCTGCATTGCCTAATTTGGATCTTTGAAATCTTATAGTTTAAGAAATGCCACCATTTGAACTCGGACTATCCCTCTCGTGTACCGAAGGCTTAACTCCTAGATGGCGGCATTGTCGAGCAATCACTGCGTCCCAAGGGGGTTAAAGCTACGAAGAAGCGGCTCAGTACAGGATGGGCTCTTAGGGGGTTGTATTTGCTACTTTTCTGTTGCTATGACCGAATTGATTTATTTAGAAGGAATTTATTTTGGCTCATGGTTCCAGAGGGTTGAGTCCACCGCAGTGGAGAAACACGGCAGCAAGCAGCAGGCGTGGCAGCACGTGCAGGAAACTGAGACAGCTCAGCTACAGCGAAAATTAAACAGAATTTGAAGTAAGGTAAGGCAGTGAACACTCAAACCTTCAGTGATGCACTTCCTCCAGTCCTTGCCTCTGAAACCTCCTCAGACAGCGCCACCCTCTGGCAAAGGAGTGTTACTGCCTGAGCCCTTTGGAAGAAGTGGCCAAGGGGAGCATGCTTTTGAAGGGTACTTCTCTGTCACCCCCGCTGGTGTCACCCCCGCTGGTGTCCAGATACCGTGCAGTGAGCGACTCTGTTCCACCATGTGCCCCCCACACTTTCTTCCACACGGTTCGTCTCACTAAAGTCCAGAATCCACCCAGCGTCAGCCAAAATAAATCTTTCCTCCTTTAAATTTTTCCAGGGTTGTTTGTTGGTTTGTTTGTTTGTTTGTTTGTTTCTGTCCCAGTCACAGAAAGCTAATTAACACGGGGTATATGACATGACACGGTTATTCTTTTGCCGTTCTGGCCACGAGCCCACATGGTAGGTAAGTCTTACCACTGAGCCACCTCCTCTAGCCAAGAACTATTTTAGCACCAAATTAGCCTGCAGGTGGCGTTTCTATTTAAATCTATTTAAGCGTGGCGCCCCGGTTTCAGGCCTCCTCTGCTCACCTTAGCTGATCCTGGGAGGCCTTTTGACTTGTCTCCGGGTTAGCCCATTTCACGGTGGGCCCAGTGAACCGCGCTTCCTGATACTCATGCTCAACTCTAGTTCCTTGTTACTTGTTGGTATGAAATTCTGAGTATTAAACAGTCTGTCTTTGGGAGGGCGCTGGTGGGAGGCAGGGAAGCCTTTGAACAGTGGGGCCCTGGAGGAGGCTTTGGGCCACTGGAAGTGTACCTTTTAAGAGGATAGTGAACCCTTAAGCCTGTCTTTCTTTTTGTCCCCTGGCTGTGAACCACTCCACGTTGTCATCTGTTCCCTCTGTGACATACCACCTTCCCAACTGAACGGGGCTGACATCTGCGAATCCACGAGCCAGCAGAAACCTTTCCTCTTTATAAGCTGATTGCCTTTATGGCTTGCTACAGTGGTGGACAGTTGATAAACACAGCCCTCCTCTGGAGACCGACCCTGGAACTTCTTTGACCAGTAAAATACAGTGAAGTTCTTGAGAGTCTCAACACAGGCTAAAGACCCTCTGGAGGTTCTGCTCTGGGGGAAGCTGGGCACACTCTAAAAAGACAAGCCACCATGACCATAGGACGAGCAAGGGAATTCATAAGGACTGAGAGATCCCTGGCCCACCGCTTCCTGATATGGCAGTAGTGTATATAAAGTCCCCATCCTGAGTGGCCCAGCCAGTAAATGACTAAAAGATTAGCCACACCTGCCAACCATATCCTATGTGTTTAACCTTTTGACATTACAATGTGGCATTTTCATCTTCAAAGTTCATGTTAAAAAATCATACAATCATGTTATGAGCACACACACAAACATATCACACACACACACACACACACACACACCACATATACACATGTACACAAACCACACCCACATCCACATCCACACATGCACACACCACATACCCACAGGTGCACACATACACCACATACACACATGACATATATATATACACACATGTGCACACATACACCACATACACCCATGCACACACTACATACACAATGTGCACACATACTCACACATATCACATATATATGCACACACGTGCATGGACACACACCACATACACACCACATACAGACTCATACACATCACATACACACACATACACACACCACATACACGTGCACACATACTCATACACACCACATATATATACATACACATGCATGCACACACACATGCATACACACATACCATATACAGACACACACTCACACACACACACACACCACACTTACACGCACATGCACACATTTTCAGCAAGTTTACAAGTTTCGATCAGACCATTCTCATAACTACTTTTGGCCCAGAGGCTGTGCCTGGACCCACTTGTTTGTCAAATTATAGAATTATGAGTGAATAAGTGATTTCAGCCAAGGAAAACCAGCACATCTTTTTTCTACCAAGTCATTTCAGTTGCTTCCTTTCAGACTTAGGTAAAAACCACCTTCTCGGGCGACTTACCCCACAAACTCATAGATCACATTATCTTAGAATTCGATATGATTAGCCAGAGCTAGGCCTGTTCTTGTTCAGTTTTATACATTAACTGGTTGATACTGACCACCGTAAAGTAAGCTCAATGTTTGGAACTATTATGCCCATTTTTAAAGATGAAAACATTGAGGCACAGTTGTAGGATTGTCATACAGGTGAAGGCACGTACAAGATAGAACAAGGCCTGTCATTGGACGAGAAGGAAGGATGGGCGGGAGAAAAATGCGAGGGAAGAGGAGGAGACTGGAACAGAAGGAGACTGGAGGAAGCCACAGAGAGAACACGGAGGCTGACATTAAGATTCCTGTCTGCACATTTACAGGTTGTTATGAATGTTCTTAAGGGATGGGTGTGTACAGGGCTTTGTATGTCTAGGTGGGCAATTATATCTTATCAATTGGATCAGAGGTTATTGTGTTGTGTGTTCTTTCATGTGGCGATTTAAGTTTAAGAGAGTGTGCGGCAGCTAGAGACACTGGGTCACCACGAACTTGGGATGTGTGTTTCTGGCATTGCGATACGGGATGGAGCAGATTGGGTGAGACGCTTTACTGATTGAGATGAAAACATCTACCAGATATCTTGGGGTACTGTGGTGCTAGATCTAGTGTAGGATAAAAGACAGCTTGGGTTTTTGTTTTTGTTTTTAATAATTTTACAGCTACACTCAAGGATTAAGCAAGTTTTCCAAAGGTGGATCTGTAAAAGTACAATGCTCTCACTCTATTCCTGGACAGAACTGTGCTCTCAGCACTAAACGCTTTTGTTTAGAAACAAAACCAAAGATGCAGATGTGAAAGGAAACATTGCACGTGAATTCCAGGCAAGAAGGACGGGGAGAGAGAATAAACTGAGACACAGTAACCACCATATCTGGTCGACAGGCGCAGGCCCAGTAAGGTCTTGTGGGCACGAGCATGTTGGTTGGGCTGAGTTTGTGACGGTGGACTTGTGGCGAGTTTGTATGAAGAATGGTTCTCCTCCCGGCAAAACGCATCTGAGCTACTTGATCGATTTTTATCCCTTCTAATAAAAAGAAATTGCTTCGGGCCTCCTCCAACAGATCTCATGTAGATGGCCGAAGAAGGCGGTCCTAGAATAAAACGTCTCAAAAATATATTTACTGGCTACTCAGGAAAACACAGGTTTCCTGGTAAATTTCATATTAGGAGAGCAATGAAAGACCATGCCAGGAAGCACGAAGTTCTCGGGAGGTAATTTAGTTATAAACATATTTCCTTAATGGGATACAATTTGATTCTCTCATTACCTTTTGACAAGAACAGTAAGACGCTGGTGGTTTAGTCAGTGAGTCGTGAAGCTCTCTCAGATGTTCAGTCTTATGGGGAACGCAGCAGCTGCTACCATCTACCCTCATTTTGCTGATGGGACCCAGAGGGCTTAGAGATTGTCTGAGATCACGTCATCAGCGGGAAGCTGGCTTGGTCTCCAGGTGCCTGGATCAGGCCTATGTCTGCCTCTGTTTACATCCAGTGATACTTTTGGTGGCTCATATAGATGACAAGGGGAGTTCTCTTCTCTCTCTACGTTACGGCCTGTCGAAGGCCTAGTGCTTAGGAAAGCATGACTATTGCTATCTCATGGTCCGTCAAGAAGCTCTGTAAGGACTAAGGTGTGTTAGCCCGTCATTTGATTGAAGGATGGTCCCTGCTAGGGACAAGAGTTCGGCAATCTGAGGAACATTCCTCCTGTACGGCACTCAGCTGTGGCCTAGCACCCAAACAGACAACGGGGTGATCGTCATTTACTTCTTGTGGTTATCCTAACACATGGTTCATAGCTTGCTTATAGTTGCTCTATGATCAGAGGGCAGCAGTAAGGTCAGTGTCAACCATATATTGCCCTTCCCCAAACGAAGAGGCTTGTCCAATTTTTGTATTCTTTGTGTGAGGAAGGGGAAGAATGTCTATACATATATTTGTGTGTTCACATGCAGCCACAGACACATGGAGGCCAGGGGTCAACAGAGGTGGTTCCCCCAGTCAAGGACTTGAGCTGGTCCTGGAGTTTACTGATTTGCTAGACTGACTGGACAGGGAGCTTCAGGGCTCCAGCAGTCTCTGCCTCCCCATTGCCATGATTACAGACCCAGCTGGAATCTCAACTCAGGTCCTCACGCTTCAATGGAAAGCATTTTTCCAGTGGAGCCGACTCCTTAACTGTGATGTTTGTATTCTTTTGAAATTTTTACAAGTTTAAACAGTCACTGAAGAAGTTTACATATGAAATTAAACTCTAACAAGAATTTAAATAAAAAAATAGAAAGAAGTCCTAATATTGGTTCAAGAGGCACATTGAGTTGGGGGAGTAGCACAGCCTGTTACCCTGTAGTTGCACAAATATAGCTAGGAGGTTGGCTGAGGCAGGAGGATTATAGATAGGAGGTCAGTTTGGGTAACTTCATGAGACTCTGTCTCAAAATAAAAACATTCAAAGAATCAGAATAAGGGGCTGGAGAGGTAGGTGTGGAAGCACACACCTTTAATCCCAGCCTGAGAGAGGCAGAGGCAGGAGGATCTCTGAGTTGGAGGCCAGCCTTCTACAGAGTGAGTTACTGGACACCCAGAGCCACGTAATAGAGAAATCTTGTCTCAAAACTAAAAACAACTAAATAAAGCTTAAAACATCATTTGGAGAGGTTAAGAGCACTGGCTGCTCTTGCAGAAGGACTAACTGGGTTCTGTTCCCGGCACCCACACAGCGACTTAAAATAGCTCCAGTCCCAGGGGATCCAGCTTCCTCTTCTGGCCTCTGTGGGCATTGCACACATATGCTGCACAGACATACATGCTGGCAAAACACACACGCACATGAAATACATCTTTTAAGACCAGAGTCTGTAGCTCATTTCTTATGCACACATCTTCCATGCCCTGATTCAATTCTTGGTATTGAGAACATAGATAAATCAACAAAATAAACACCTCGTTGACTTGGCAGGCTTGATATGGGGAGGTCACCCGCCATTTCCCAGGGTTCTTTGCTCTCCAGTTAGCTCTGGCATCCTCCAACCTCCTTGCATCAGTTCTATGGCTGGCACTTGGAGGGCTCAGACAAACTCCAAAGAGGCTGTGTGTGGAGAGACGCACTGGTGCTCTGCACCTCAGAGGCTCAGTGGCTGCCTCTCTCTTTTTTCTTTGCAGGAGGGAAACAAGGACCTGGCTCCTAAGTGTACAAGCTACCAACCTCATGATCCCAGAGCAGCCTAACGAGCGATGCTTCCTGTAAGACCTTCTTACAGGAAGGCTATGGAAAGAGAGTCACACCCTGACACTGATGTTTCTCAGCCCATTTTTCTCTTTTATTATGCCTTGACCTCAGATTGGGCTGGAGAGATGGTGGTTCGGGAGTTAAGAACCCATACTGCTCTGGCAGAAGACCCACGTTCAATCCCCAGTAGCCATGTCAGCCTCCAATTGATACCTCTGATCTCTGTGGGCACCTGAACTCTTGTGCACGTACATTCCCCAACACAGACACATACTCACAATTTTAAAAATAAAAAAATCTTTTGAAAAATAATACTGAATGGGGTTCTGTTCACAGGAATCCCGAAGACTTTTGGATATAATTTACATAAATCTAGAAGAATCGACACAACTTAGTGTACTTCCAAACAAGTCTTTCTGAGAGGATCCAGCCTAAATGAAGTTTATTCCCAAGTGGGCCTAAGGAATTATTAGTTAAGATACAACCCTTCGAGGGCCTATGGGTGAGCCCAGAGGATCAAGGCACTTGCTCTCAAGCCTTATGACCTGAGTCGTGTCCTTGAGAACTATGTTTTGGAAGGAGAGAACTGATTTTTGCATGCACTGGGGTGCATATGCACATAGGCCAACACACAGACACAGACACACATACATACCATAGGAACATACACACATATATACATACATACACATACACACACATACACTCCATACATACACACATATACATATATTGGCATATGCACACATAGGCAAATATACATACATACATACATACATACATATATACATACACACATACACATGCACACTTACAATTTAAAAAAAATAAACAAACCCCTTAGAATCAGTTTATTTCTGCCTTAACCTCAGCATCCAGGTTATAATGAAACATTTTTCCTCCCCACTAGCCAGAGCCTTCCAGAGTGAGTTTCCCCACTAGGTTCTCTCACGGGGGCTTCTGGTCACCATTTACTCGCTTCTGTACTGACGGCAGTTAAATCCTGGGCAAGGCTCTGTCTGCCATGCTGACTGCCAGGGTAACGGGCATCTGCAATTATTTCTTCCTCAAATCCCTTTCGTCAATGAGTTTGTCCCACGGGGAGTTGAGATTTCTGTTTTACTCTCTGGAGGTTCCTCTTGCAGCCTTTATTAAAGTCACACAAGGCAACATTTTCGTGGTCCAGAGATGCTTAGATAGACTGTGTGTGGTCGGCATATTTCTTAACAACTGTCATTTTGATCAGCTGATTTTTTTTGACTGTGGTGGGTTCCCGATCGATGGCGGATGTTAAGGAGCCTGTGTCTCAGGCATGGCCCACCTCCCTTCTGCCCCGTAAACAGGCCCTGACTCAGGGTTCCTCACTTATGACGTTACTTTATGCACTCAGAAGCCGTGCTTTTCATTTAGGTTTTTCTAGGGCCTGTGATGGACCCCATAATGACACTCCCCACTGAGATGCTCCTCTAGAAAGCTATCAACGAGTTGCCATCCCCCTTGGCCATGTGCCCTGCTCTTTACCAGGAGCTGTGCTCTTCAGAGGTTAGGTATATTAAATACACTTTGAACTTGATAGAACTTCCAAGGTCTGGCAGGCTTAGCAAGATAAATCCCATGTACAGGCCAAGGGGACTCTGTACTGGTTCAAGCATTGCAAACGTTCCCCCCCAGGGACGCGTGTGTTCTAGGTCAGTGGTTCTCAACCTGTGGGTTGCCATCCCTTTGGGGTGGGAGTGGCGTCGAACCACCCTTTCACGGGGTCACCGAAGATCACCCGAAAACAGATATTTGCATGGTGATTCATAGCAGTAGTAAACTATCAGTTTATGGAGCAGCAACAAAAATAGTTGTACGGTTGGGGGTCGCCACCACAGAAGGAACTGCACGAAAGGACTGCAGCATTAGGAAGGTTGAGAACCATCGCTCTAGACGGAGATGTTCTGAGTTGCAGAGCGGGCTAAGGCTGGCCTCCTCCCCTCGGCTGCCCTGGAACTGCCTGCTGAAGCTGGGAATCTCAGCCTACTTGTAGCGATTCCATTCATGCAAAATAAAACCTATAGGTTGATGGCATAGCTTAGTAAATGCTTTCATGCGTTCTGTCAGTAACCCCCTAACAGCAGCAGTGTGGAGTAGCACAACCCCACATGAGGAGAAACTAAGGCCAGCGTCTACCCACAGAGCCAGCAGATAGCAACGGGTGCCCAAGGGTCTTGAGAGTCGTTATCTTGACTGGCAAACCCCTTTTCCACGCTTTTGAGGATGACAACATTATCAGGTCAGGACTCATTACCTCAGGTAAAACCCATGCAGGCTTTGTGGGTTTAATGGCTTTTGAAGACTTTGAGAGCCTGCACAGCCGCTCACTTTCATTTCATACTCTTACAAACACTGGGGGAGCAATGATCATCTGAACGGTTAAAATGATTTAGGGAAGTGAAAGTTACTTTTTTTTTCTTTTTCTTTCCAGTCTCGAAATTGCTTCAAATCATTTGCCACTCTGAGTGGACTCCAGTCCCTCCAGCACCCATTGTCCCCCTGTGGCTTCCCAGGACCCATTTCCTGCCCTTGGATTTCCTTTTTAATTTCCCAAACAAGATTGTATTTTACATTTCAGATATTACTCTGAAGAACAACAATGAAGACCACCACAGTGAAAAATGCTCAGGACAAAATCAAGTGAGTCGAGGGGAAAAAAAGGTGAGGAGCAGCAGAAAACACAGGCATGCTAGACCCTCTGAAAAGCTACAGCGCCTTGCAAAATAACCACGTTTGATTGCTAGTTTAAAAGAAAAATCTCTGGATGTGCCTTTTACTTGCTGGGAGAGGGAGAGAAGGCCCTGACTGGACTGAGTTCAGGGCCAAGACTCTTAGGCTCAGGGTCTGGTACCCAAAGAATTTTGCAAAGGGGAATCTCTCCTCGTTGCCCCAGATGGTCTCAAGTAGCTACATCAGCATATCCTACACTAATCATGAGGCCACAGGGCAGAGCACCACTGGGGAGTCCCCGGCATAGCCCCTGACTGTTTTTCTCATGGTCGGAACTCATTACCCTAAGATATGTCAGCCTGGCACTCTTGAGAACAGATAGGCAGGAAGGTGGCTCACCTATCTGGTTGTTCTGTTCCCCGAAGAAGGCTCTATTCAAGAAGTGCATTCCTACACCACAGGGAAGAAATGTCCTCGTCTCTCAAGACAGAGATTCGAAGGACGATTCAAACATGCAGGGCTTGCCAATTCCTGCCCTAACTTCATTCCCAGTACATATCAGCCCCACTTCTCCGTGATGCCCCCCCCCCATCACACCTAGCATAAAAGCCTGCATGGTGATGCAAACCTACGATCCCAGCACTTGCCAAGCAGAGGCAAGCGGATGGCAAGTTTGAGGACAGTTGGATTAAATGGTGAGGCCCTGTTTCACTGTTTCAGAAACAAGAACATTTTCTTTTTTCCCCTTTGGGTCTTTATTTGTGAAGGCTCCTGAGTCGCATGAAACCCTTTAGATAAATTGGTTTTCCTTTCTCTTACTGATCTGTCCCTGGTGCTAGGTCCCCAGCCATGGGCCCAGGAGAGAATAGGAAAGGGCTTTTTTTCCCTTTTCACCTGTAGTGCAGGTGTTGTGGGACACCAAGCCACAGCTCCCGACTATCTGAGAGCTCACTGTGACCCTGACCAGGTCTAACACAGACCTAGACTACATGGCTGCAGGAGAGCAAGATTAGACTGTGAAATGGGGCTCACACTCTGAAACCAACTACAGGCTCATACTTCACGATGTATGACAGCACTGGGTGCTGACATCCCCTGAAAGACAGACACAGTCTGAGCCTGGGCCAGCACTGCTTTGCGCTATGCTCACCATGCAAAATACTGAGCAGAGATCTCTGGGTACAGGAGTGTAAGAATTGTAATGTGTTTACTTCAGATAGAGTCTGGTGATTTTTTTTCAAACTAGAAATTGTGATCCTTTAGAAGAGTAGGGGCTGGGGATTTAGCTCAGTGGTAGAGCGCTTACCTAGGAAGCGCAAGGCCCTGGGTTCAGTCCCCAGCTCTGAAAAAAAGAACCAAAAAAAAAAAAAAAAAAAAGTTAGTAAAATCAGTTTGGTAGGATACAAACTGTACTTCAAGGTCATAAACAAGCAAGGACATGGGAGTCAACCTCAGGATTGGTCTGCGTGGTGTATCCAGGGAAATTCACCCTTGACTCCGGCCAGGAGGGGCACCTAAAGTTAAGTCTTAGTTCAAGATCTAACTCATCCAGCTGGGGTGGTGCTGGTGCGTGCCTCTGATCTCAGCACTCTTGAAGGTAAGGTGATGATGGAGACGTGGAGATCAGCTTGGGTTACAAAGTGGGACTCAGTCGCAAAACAGACAGACACATAAACCAGCAAAGCCAATCTCTGTGATCCAGTTGTGACTAAGCCTTTCCCTATCAACCTAATTAATCTGTTTAGAACTATTATACCAAGACCACAGCCTTCTCCAACGCTGTGCAAATGGACACATGGGTTTGGAGCAGTTTTCCTAACACAGGTGCTCCGGAAAAGACGTCAAGTACCTGAGGAACACTCTATTTAGCTCTCTCCTATCGATTCCTGATATAGAACACATGTAAGAGGCTGGCTTTTGAATGGGGCCTGGCAGCACATGTCTTCAATGAGAAGAAGAGGAGAGGAAAGGAGGAGGGGAGGGAAGAAGAGGGGAGGGGACGGGAGGGGAGAGGAGAGGAGAGCACTTCATAGGTCCAAATATTCTTGGCCCTAAAGACCTTTGCTAAAAACCATTAAGAGTTTCACTACCCCTGACCCAGACCTCAGCTGCTACCCTCTCTCTTTTGGCCCCCACAGCTGGGGCTGTACCGAAGGCCGCACATCCTCATCTGACTTAATGGCGTCCAACAGGGACATCCCAAGCAGAGAGAGAATACCTTATTCTAGGGTAACTTCCGCAACTGCTGGTTGTGGAAATAAGTTGAACGGAGTCCAGCATCTGGCCAGTTGCTCACTGAGTAAAGTCTGCTTATTGGCTTAAAACGATTTTGAGTTTCCTTTTCTTTCTTATGTGGGCACTGTGCTGCAAACCGTGACGGAGCACCTGCCTGTGTGTGCACGGCCTCACGAACTGAACCATTAAGCCGCTTTCTTTCCATGTTTAAATAAGAGATAAGCCCCGCTGGCTAGGGCATGTGGACTAACATCAACTAACAGAAATTACATATTGTTGCAACCCAGTCAACACTCCAGTCTGTCTGTTAGAAACAGGTGCCCAAGAGGAAATGTTTAATTTCTCCTGGAAGCAAATGCTCTCTCTGGCAGACTGTTTCCAACCAAACTGCGTCTGTTTATGGAGTAAAACGAGATATGGTTTTGTGTCTTCTTTTTGCCCTGGGGTCTGTCTGGGTACTGGCTTGCACCCGACTATTACCCACAATCCCCCTTGGCCCTGCATCTTGACATCAGTCTTGCCATTTTGGTAGTCCTCTACAAGTGGAAGCCCTGTTCTAGTTCCATCGGGAAACCATCTGGGTTTGGGTTGTTGAAAATTCTCTTTTCAAGGAACACTCTTCATTTTAGCAATTAATCCAGCTTTCCAGTGCTGAGGCCTTCGGAGTTTGTCAGCAGAGTCTATCTCCAGTGGTGCCAAAGTGACCATCTTCCAGAGTCACCCATGTCAGCAGACAGTATCCTTTGCTAAAGGAAGTGTTGTCATGGCCCAGGCACTTCCAGTTCCGGTCCCTTGCACATTCTTCCCGGTTCCCCTCCACACCATGGCCCAGGCACTTTCGGTTCCTGCCCCCTCTACACAATGGCCCAAGCACTTCCGGTTCCGATCCCTTCTACATCCTTCCGGTCCCCTCTGCATCCTTCCCACGGTTCCCAACTCCTGCCTCTTTGCATTTCTGCCTGTTTTCTCCTGCATTTAAACAGTCCTGACTCGTGGATAATGCCCGGCACACTGCAGAATCAAATAGTTCTAATCTCACCAAATTCTGCAATTCCCTCCAAAGCGAGGCTTGGCTCTCAAAAGGTTTTGTTTGCTCCTTTTGACTAAACTATGGGCTGTAACTACGCACCGGAAAGTTCTAGTAACAGATGAACAACAACACAATCCTGGCTTTTGTGCCAATGAAAGGAGGTGGATCATAAATAAAAACAATCAAGGAATTGATAAGAAAGAAAATAAAGGAGGGACGCTGTGGTGGAAGAGCTGAGGCAGGCACGGCTCAGGGTCTCGTGATGGGGAGGTGGCAGGTACAATTCTCTGAGGAATGAGGGACAGGGAAAACTTAGGGAGAAGTCATCTCCAGCCTGTAGAATTCATGAGGTGAACACAAACACAAACAGCGAAAGCAGGGAGCTCATTCTTACCCCACTCCCACTTCTCCCCAAAAGCAGATCCCAAAACCTAGAAGAACTTTCTTATCCTGTCTAGAGGGCCCTAACACTCTCGTCCAAGAGGCTGTTGTCTAAGAGGAATGGAACACCAATACCTGAGTATAGACACTGGCCACTTACCAAGTTCAACTCAAGTCATCACTATGTAGTCCATAGCCCATGGTCCAATCATACCTCTCACAACTGTCTACTTCATCAAGACAAGCCTAAATTGGCACACATCAACCCTTTTCTTTACGCCTTTATTTGCAGATGACGCTTCCTGTGTCGTGTAATTCATATTACATTCTTGTATGATTTCAATCTCTCTGTTCTTTGACCCTCAGCCATGATCCTAAAGGCAGTGGGGAATGGGGGAAATAAATTCCTTTCCTTATATAGGCAAGAGGGGAGTTCATCTCAAAGCCCTGGGGTGGGTGTTTCATAAAGCTAGCATAAGGCCATTGTGAATGTCTAAGTACTCCTGAGGTGCCTGGCATCTAGATAACACTAATAGTTTTGTGTCTGTCAGATTTTTGTTACTATAACAAATTGTTTGAGGAAGGTGTCTTTAAAAAGAATAGAAGTTTATTTTACTTCACAGTTCTGAAGGTGAAAGGTCTAGGGGCCATGCCTGGTAATGTCCTTCTGGCTGATAGAAACCTCAAGATGGCATAGGACATCATAAAGCCAGAGACAGAAGAGTATATCTATGTCTATGTGCCTGGTCCATCTCCTTCTTCTTATAAAGATACCAGGAACCAATCTCGAGGGCTCTACTCTGGTGACACTATTTGATCCTAAACACCCTTGAAGGCCTCAGTTGTAAACATTCTAGGCAGATTGTTTCCATCCCCTGGATATCTTTAACACCTGACATCGGGGACCAAACTCCTTCATGAATTAGGAGGTTGAAGGAGATGACGCAGGCCAGATTTGCATCATAGCGAGAGATTGTAGTGACAGTTGTCTGTGAGATGTTATCTCAGGACTTGGGAAGATGAGGCAGGAGGACTGTGAGTTTTATATAGAAAGAAAAGGGGTAGGGGAGAGCAACTGCACATATTATCTGGCCAAGAAAACCTAAGTATATTCCCTGGCCTCAAGAGGAGTGTTTCATGGGGCTTCACAGATGGCTGGGTGGCTAAAATGCTTACCCTGCGGGTGAGAGTTTAGATTCTACATAAAAGTCAGACAAGCATGAGAACTACCTGCAATCCCAGCATTTGAATGGTAGATGCAGGGGGGACCAGAGGACTGGAGGACCCCAGGGAAAGTTACCTACATAAACAAGCTGCTCTCTGGGTTCAGAGAGAGATTTGGATTCAACAAATACAGTGGAGATGTAAGATATTTAACGTCAACTTTTGGGGTTTCCCAATGCTCCCACTCACACTGTGGCTCCACGGCCATGCAAACACATGCATACATACACATACACAATCATACAACACACATGCAATCACAGCCATGCAAACACACGCATGTACACTCATACAGTGCATCCATGCAAGCACACACATATGCATTCATACAAAGCTAATCACTGGGCATGGGTACACTCAGCATTTGGGGAGCTGAGGCAGGAAGATTTTGGGTTCAAGGCAAGCCTAGACTACATGGTGAATATGAAGGCAGCTTGGGCCAGATAGGGAGCTCCTGACACCACCCGCCCCCAGGTTTAATTTTAAAAAATTAACATTAAAAATTTTAATTTCATCAACAAATTATAAAATTGCAGCACATATCTTGTTGTATGTTCAGTGCTCTGACTTTATTGTATATTGTATATGCTGTATATTTTATATTGTATATATTGTGTATATTGTATATTGTATAACAAGTTTTCTGCTACTGCTCATCCCGAGAATAAATCCTGCATGGTCTAGGATGGTATGATATTCTTTAGAAATGTCATTATATTTTGCCTCTAAGATTTGAACCCTTTAAAATCTTAAATATATTTTATTAAGGTAAGTAGTATACATTTATTTGTGTAGAGGCAGTGTTATAGTGTTGTCCAGGCCAGTCCGAACCAGTCCAAAGCTGACATTCATCCAGTTCAGTAACCACGGTTACAGGCGCCTGAACGAGCAAAATGTTTCCAGGAAACTTAACATACAAAATATCTGTCCGGCTCAGCGGTTAAGAAGAGCACTGTCTGTTTTCCCAAAGAGCCGGGTTCGTTTCCCAGCACCCACATGGCAGTTCACAACTGTAACTCCAATTCTAGGAGATCGAACACCCTCACACAGACACCCTTGCAGGCAGAACTCCAATGTACAAAAATAAGAATAAATGGAATAAAGAAAAACAAAATATTAGTCCTCCTCTGTAGCCATTCGCATTTCTGCTTCTTAATTATACACTTACATAGCTATTTTCTGATATTACTATTTTAATATCATATAGATATCTTATCATTTTTAGTATCATGTGTCACTGGGAGAGGCTTTGAGGTTTCAAAAAGCCAGTGCTCTCTCTGCCTCTTGCCTAGGGATCAAGATGTAAGCTCTTGATAATAGAACCACGCCTGCCCGCTGCCACGATGCTCCCGGCCATGATGGTTCGCCCTCGGAAACTGTGAGCCCTAAATAAAACGTGCTTAATCATGTTGTCTCTTCACAACGATAGAAAAGAAACTAAGACATACTCAAACTCCGACATACTAAAAACCTCATTCAGTGCTTCAAGCACCAAATGCTCTACCCGGACACAGTCGGGGCTAATTCCTCTCTTGACCTGCTGCTATACTGCTTGTCTTGTCAGCCTATAATCTCTGTTTATCTCATCCACAAGATATCTACCCTCCTCCTGCTTTACTTATTTTTCTGTGGCTGTGATTAAATATGATCAAAGATAACTTTAAAAAATCGTTCTGTCTGGCCGGTGGTTCTGGAGAGAGTGTGCGGCGCAGGAGGGGGGGGGGGGGGGAAGGCATGACTGCAGGGGGTAGAGCAGGAAGCTGAGAGGTCAGATTTCCATCCAGCCATAGCAGCCTCAGAGTAAACTGGGTGTGGGGCTGAGGCTATAAACTCTCAATGCCTGCCCCCAGTGACATACTCCCTCCGGGGACTGGAAAGCGCCACCCTCCAAGGCAGCGCTTCTCGACCTGTGGGTCACGACCCCTTTAGGGAGTCATATATCAGATGTACTGCATAGCGGATATTTACATTATGATTTATAACAGGAGCAGATTACAGGTATAAAGTAGCAATGAAATAGTTATATAGTTCGGGGAGGTCACCAGAACACGAGGAACTGTACTAAAGGGTCGCAGTGTTAGTAAGGTTGAGAACCACTGGTCCGAAGGTTCCACGACTGTGAGTCTGCCTTCTCTCCGGAACAGGGTTTCAGATGGACCGTGAGAACAACGGAAATGACGACACTCAGGGATTAGCTAGCTCTGGGGAGACAGATGAACTTTATTCAGGGTGAATCAAGGGTTACCTAGTTTTAGGGAATATCCGGAGTGGGCTGAAGGTGAAGGTGCTGAGATGTCTCATTAGCATGGGAAGGCATTCCAGGAATCTCAGGGGCTTGCTGAACAGGTTTCTTATTGGGAGAAAGGAAGCTAAACCTGTAATCTCACCAAGGCTACAAGACATTCCACATGCCTCTCCCCCTCCCCTTCCCTTTCTTTTTCTTTCTTTCTTCTTCTTTTTTTTTTTTATTAACTTGAGTATTTCTTTTTTTTTATTTTTTATTTTTTATTAACTTGAGTATTTCTTATATACATTTCGAGTGTTATTCCCTTTCCCGGTTTCCGGACAAACATCCCCCTCCCCCCTCCCCTTCCTTATGGGTGTTCCCCTCCCAACCCTCCCCCCATTGCCGCCCTCCCCCCACCAGTCTAGTTCACTGGGGGTTCAGTCTTAGCAGGACCCAGGGCTTCTCCTTCCACTGGTGATCTTACTAGGATATTCATTGCTACCTATGAGGTCAGAGTCCAGGGTCAGTCCATGTCTAGTCTTTGGGTAGTGGCTTAGTCCCTGGAAGCTCTGGCAGCTTCCCCTTCCCTTTCCATCCCTTTCCCCCTCCCCTCCCTCCTTCTCTCCTCTCTCCTCTCTCCTGTCTTTCTATATCCCTTGCTTAGTGAGGGTTACTATTGCTCTGACGGTGCACCATGCTCACAGCAGGCTGTAAAGGATTTATTTGGCTCACACTTCCACAGCACTGTTCATCATTGAAGGAACTCAGGACAGGAACTCAAATAGGGCAGGAAGCAGGAGCTGATGTAGAGGCCATGGAGGGATGCTGCTTACTGGCTTGCTCCTTGTGGCTTGCCCAGCTTGCTTTCTTACAGAACCAAGGATCTCCAGCCCAGGGATAGTCCCACCCACAATGGGCTGGGCACTCAGAAAATGCCTCAGGGGTTTGCCTACAGCCTGATCTTATGAAGGCATTTGCTCAGTTGAGGCTCCCTCCTCTCCAATGACCCTAGCTAGTGTCAAGTTGACATAGAACTAGCAAACACAACACAACTTTCCCCTTTCCTCCTCCTCTTGCTCCCTTCTCTTTCTTTCTCCATATATGTAACATGGATACATATATATATGGATATTTATGGATATGTACATATGTGCATGGATATATTATATATACAATATATGTATATATATAAATATATATAAAATCTTTTATTCTCCTTATCTCTATATCTCTCTATCTGTCTACCTACCCTCTATTTGTTCCTGTCTCTGAGTCCCTCCCTTCTTTCTTGGCTTCCTCACATACATCCATGGAATACATCCAACAAAAGCTTTCTGAGAGTTCTTAAAGCTTCGCGTATATGTGTGCATGTGCGTTCTACGTTCACATTGTCACACGCGATTTGTATTAAACAGTGTCCTGAATTTTATATATTACTAAATCTGACCCCTTTCGGCTCTTTTACTGAATCTGTTCTTTCTGCAGCTCTGTTTTAGATCTTCAAATTCCATGTTTCTTTTCAATTTCTCCTTTCCCATTTCACGAGGTGGCGTCTTCGTGCTGCCCAGGCCAGAGCACAGCCTCAGTGCCACCACAGATGGCTGTGTAGTGTAGACACCAGACCTCCTGAGCTCTTAGGCTCCTGGTCCTCCTGCCTTGATCTCTTCTTTGTATAGCAGTGTGAAGTCTTTTCTTCCGTGTGGCACTATTAAGGTCTTTAAAGGGTTTTCTTTTGCTTAGATTTTCCCCCCTTTTTTCAATCTCTGCTTTTCATGTTAATTTCCTCTCCTACGTGGCAATCCCTGGCTAACTGCTCACCCCGAGGAATGATGCACTAGTGTGATGACTGTGAGTTTGATGAACATGGGTAGGACACGGGGCTTCCTCTGCTTCTCTCTGCTTTACTGGGGGCTCCTGTCAGCATCTGTGATAGTTTGAATGATAATGGCCAGTAAAGGCTCATAGGCCTATGTTTGACTTTTTGGCCCCTGGTTGTTGAAACTACTTGGAAAGGATTAGGAAGTATGGACGTGTTGATAGAGTTTGTCATTTGGGGCAAGCTTTGAGGTCTCAAAACCCATGTACTTTCTCTCTCTCTCTCTCTCTCTCTCTCTCTCTCTCTCTCTCTCTCTCATTTATCTCTATGTCTCTCTCTGACACTGTCTTTGACTCTGTCTCTATGTGTGTCTCTCTGTTTGTTTCTGACTGTCTCTGTATGTCTCTCTCTGACTCTATCTTTGACTGTTTCTCTGTGTGTCGCTCTCTGTCTCCCTCTGTCTCTGTATGTCTCTCTCACTCTCTGTATGTCTGTCTCTGTCTCTCTTTCTCTATTTCTCTCTCTCTCTGTCTCTCCCCACCTCCTTAATGAGATGTTGGTTTTACCATATAAACTCATTAGGAAAACCCGATGGTTAAAGACACATGCTTGTCTCTTGAAAAGAAGGAGATGTCTACCTGACCCAGAATGCTGGGGAAGGGTGTACTTTACAACCTGCTGACCTTTTGCTATCCATAGAGCCAGGCTTCATCTGAATACCCCAGAGTATTGTTTCTTTGTCCAAGACTACACCTCCCCCCCAAAAAAATCATGAACGTAAAACCCATCTTCATGAAGGATGGTACTTATACTTAGAGCAGCCTATGTGACTTCTGTGTTATCTTAGGGCCAGGCCAATCCTGACTCCCACAGCCATCATGTTTACCGGTGCCATTCCCCCTAGACCCTTAACTGAAACATTGTTTCTAAGTCAACAGAACCCACCTTTATAGAAGAAGCCGTATACGCTTGGTAAAGAGTTTCAGTGGAAACAAGCCTTAAGCTCTGTTGTGCCCTCAGGACTGAGTTAATTGTCACCAGGAAACCTTTTTACCAAAATGGTGCTGTGCTTAAATATGGCTAGAATAAACCACCCAGTGTCAGACTCCAGACGTCTGAACCAGTGCAGGCAGCTAAGTCGTATTGAACTGAGATTCAATATTGACTCTCCCTGGGTTGTTTCACTGGGTGGTTTTCTGGGTTGCGTCAGAAGTGAGGCTTGCAGGACCCTCACAGAAGAGGATGTCAGGACCCTGACTCTCCTTTCTCTGTTTCGTTTCTCAGTCACCACAAAGTCATCAGCTTCCCCACCATGTATTCTTGTGTCTCACGACACACATAAACCCACAGGACCGAAATACCCTGGACTAGAAGACTGTGAACCCAGAGGAACTTTCCTCTTTTTAAAGTGATTGGCTAGCCCAGACAGTTTCTTGCAGTTACAAAAGCTAACACACCATCAGAGCCCCAGGTTTCCCCAGTATCCAGCCAATCACAGTAAATGGTCAGTTAGTGTCCCTTTGACTTTAGAGGTAGGACTTTGTGAGCTGGCAGAAGGAAAAATGTCTGTCCTAGGCTTAGAACCCATTTCTTTTCCCCTTAAATCATTTCTATAGAAGAGTTGCTCAGCATTTAGGAGAGCTTGCTGCTCCTGAGGAAAACTGGAGTTTGGTGTCCACCACCTAGAGCAGGTTGCTCACAACCGTTGTAACTCAAGCTTCAGGGGATTAGAGCTCCACAGACATCTGACCTCCACTGACATCCCCACCGCTGTTGCCCCACTTTTCTCTCTCTCTCTCTCTCTCTCTCTCTCTCTCTCTCTCTCTCTCTAACACACACACACACACACACACACACACAAATAAATAAATCTTTAAAAAAAAAAAAGGGTTGGGGATTTAGCTCAGTGGTAGAGTGCTTGCCTAGGAAGCGCAAGGCCCTGGGTTCGATCCCCAGCTCCGAAAAAAGAAAAGAAAAGAAAAGAAAAGAAAAGAAAAGAAAAAAAAGACTCATGAGCCAACCCAAAGAACTACAAGCCACTAACAAGTTCTGAGCCAGGATCAATTAATCTTCTCCAGAAATGAGCTTCTGATTGGTCATAAGACACACAGCCCTGAAATCACGTATGTACAAGTAACATTCCACAGATTCAGCAGGTTGTACTTATGTAATTTTGCATGTATATGTAACAATAATAACCAAAGAAAAGGAGGCCATGAATTTGGGGGCAGGGCATGGAAGAGATTGGAGAGAAAGGGCACAGGAAGTGTTAGAGAGATTGATGTGATTATATTTCAGTTAATTTTTAATTAAGTTAATTTTTAAATTAATTAGTTAATTGACATCCCAAATGTTGTCCCCAGGGTCTCCCCTCAAAGAGTTCCTCCCCTTTTCCCTTTGCCTCTGAGAGGGTGGCCCCTCCCACACACACACCCTGGTGCATCAAGCCTCTGCAGGATTAACTGCATCCTCTCCCACTGAGGCCAGATGTGGCAGCCCTCTGCTACATATGTGTCAGAGGCCTCGGACCAGCCTGTGTATGCTCTTTGGTTGGTGGTTTAATCTCTGGGAGCTCCCAGGGGTCCAGGTTAATAGAAAGAAAGAAAGAAAGAAAGAAAGAAAGAAAGAAAGAAAGAAAGAAGGAAAGAAAGAAAGAAAGAAAGAAAGGAAGGAAGGGAGAAAGAAAAGAGAAGAGGAGTGAAGAGTGGAGGCTGGAACAACGGCAACAGTCTTGGTTTAAGACTGGCATGTAAACTCTTCCCATTCCTGAGTTTCAGTACACTGGACTTAAGACATTGCCTTTCAATAGGGAAAAGTCCCCAGAATGGTGTAAAGTTGCAAGTCTTTCTAAGCCCTGCATTCAGAGAGCAATCTCTGCCAGTTCTTCCCAAACCCCCAAACGTTCGAAGTTCTGGCTGGTTCCGGGAAGAAAGGTTGAGTGGGCATATTATTACCTAAATGGAATTAGGTTTCTGTCTCAGAAAGATTCCCATTAAGACTGAAAGCAATCCAGCTACAGCGGTGCAGGGGGAACTGCCCGCCACCCATAGGCAGATGAGCTTGGGTTACAGCTGCCTGTGCAACTGGTTATCACTTTGCAAATGGCAGTAACTCGAGGTGGGCTTCTGGTCACTGTGCCCTTCGGGTGGAGGCTACAAAGGATTCCTGGCTTGGATGTAATCAATACCCTGAGCGTGTCTTACTCGGATATCAGCACAAGACAAGAGGCTGACAATGATTAATCAACTAATTATGAAGGCTGTTTTCACGTCACCGTGTGACTTGCTGGATGCTTTGGCATTTTTTCTACGACGTTGTGGCTGAGAACAGAGTTCGTTTGGTGGAGCACCTGCCTTACATCCACGAGACCCTGGGTTTGATCCCTAACACCGCAGAGACAATAGAGCTAAAGCTCTATATTGATTTGTGAAGAGTGGGACGATCTTGCATCCAAACTCTGCCCATCACGGAGGGTAAATCACCGTCATACTTTCCCTTGAGCAAGAATCACCAGGGCTGCCACAGTGGCGCACGCCGCAAATTCAAGTGCCATTAACAAGGACTTCAATTCTTCTCTTTGGGAAGACCTACGAAAGATGTTGGGCCCTCACAGCCTATGGGCTTCAGGCTTAAAGAAAATTCCGCTTGGCTCCTCCCAACAGCGACCTAGCAACAGCTTGCATCATCACCTGCCGCCATTACTACCGGTGTGGCTCCAGGGGTGGGTGACCTGGGAGTGTATAAGAGAACTGCTTGCTACCCCAGCCCTGCACCCCCCTCCTCTCTCTTCCCAGGTATTCCCCACTGGCCTGTCTTTCTCTTTCTGTCTTGCTTTCTGTCCTTCTCTGTCCTCACTTTCTCCCCCTCTCATGGCTCTGTCTGTCTCTCCCCTTTTCCAGGTCTTCACTCCTCTTCCTTCCCCCACAGTAAACCTTCCTTATACTAGATCTGTCGAATGGCGTCTTTCTCAGGGGGACACCCTGGCATAGCCACACAAGGTGCCCACTTACCTCTGCCGCTGCCACGTTATAGTTCACAATACCATTAACCCACACTGTCAACGTTTAAAAGTTAGCATAAAACTTTCCACTTTCTAAATAATAATGATGATGAGGAGGAGAATAAGACAGGCAGAAAGGAAGGAAGGGAGGGAGGGAGAGGGGAAGGAGGAGGGGAAGGGAGGGGGAGAGAGAGAGAGAGAGAGAGAGAGAGAGAGAGAGAGATTGATTGATTATGGGCCATCATCCTGGGCTCACATTCACTCATGCTTACTGACAGAACAGAGTAGCTATTGACTTTGTTAAGAGAGCAAGTGTTTTCCCAGGCCCCTGGTCTCTTATTTTGCATGCAGCTTCTCACTTCCCTCTCCTGGCTGGCTACTTAGAAATAGAATCCAAGTCACCAGAAGGCCACCCTTTTGGTCCTCACTGTCCTGGGGACCATGGGCACCTAACATTGTGATTCTAAGCCTGTATTTCATGTCAAGGAATTGGGAACAGGGAGGTGAAGTGGCTTCCCCACTGTGCCTTCCTACCTGCTTGCAAGAAAGAACAAAACGCAGGGCACAAACAAGAGTCTGTATTGTTTAGAGGCAAAGTTGGGCACCAGGAGGAGCTGAAGAGCGGGAAGGAGGTCACCAGGGCAGGGTGCCTGTCTTACTGACCAGACCTGTCTATGAGGACAACCCTAATCCTCTTCCTGTTTCTTAACAGCTAAGGAGTGGCAACTTCTCACCCCCTGGCTCCCCAACAGTAGCTTCGAGCATGGTGAGAAGTTCTGAGAATCTCTGAGGAGCCCACAGCCCGAGTCTCGCAGAACTTCCATCCCAATCAGTGCGTTACCGTAAGAGACACAGCTTGGAAACTGGCCCGTTGATTCGCAGATAACACTTGACTTGAATCTGCAGAGAAATTCACCACGAATTCTGCAGCGTTAACAGATCCAGGAGTCCCCTGCTCCTTGTGTTAAAACACAAACTGTGACTCCATTGGCTGTGTTTCTGAGCTGCTTACAGCGCATGCCTACACTGCTCGTCCCCCAGCTGCACTGAGGGGCTGTGGGAGCACCTTTCGTCACTGCCCCATCATTGCTCACTCTTCCACATGGAGACTCTCTGTATGTCACCCCTATGCCTTTTGCTTTTGTCCCTTTCCTATTCCTCCCTTCATCCCTCCTTCCTCCATCTCCCTCATTATCCCAACACAGCCCTACGCTCTCCCAGTCCAGCTCCATTCCAGGATCACCTTGACAACTGCAACTTAGGCTGAACTAAGTGGGGAGAAAAGCTTAGCACCCTACCTGCAGTTGGGATCTGACTCCTATGTTCATGCACGCCACGCACGCACGCACAGGTACGTGAGATTGCCTGAGTTGTTCCCCGTCAGCTCTCAAACTGTCCCGCTGCGTACACAGATGCTCCCAAAGGGACATAGAAGTCTGTAGTCACTCCTAACCCTGTAGGGTCCAAGGAAAAGCAGACGTTTGCAGACAGGTCACCCGATGATTAGATTAACCCTGAGCAAAAGCTGTCATCTTATAGAGGCTGACTGTCCCAAGCAGTAAGAACCTCTTTGTGCCACCATGCAGACTCAGAATTTAGACAGTGATGGACCAGACTTGACTGAGCCTGCCTGACGACGCGCACCGCTTGCTTCTTGCCCCAGCTCTTTCTCTGTTCAAACCCAAACCTCAGACTTAGGAGTCCCTGAACTCTATCTGTTCCTCTCCCCAGGTGTCTGGTCTGTCGACTCTCATCTCTCTGCCCTTCGACACTACTTATTTCTGTAACCGGAATATTGAAATGAACAGTTAAGCCTAACTCGTCAGCATTGTTATTGCTGGGGCTTTGCTCCGAAACTCCAGTAACGCCTAAATTTGTATCACTAAAGAAGTTTGGGAGCCTGCAAAGTGCTTGTTATACAAGCAGGAGGGACTAAGTCCAGATCTCTGAGGCTCATGTAAAAAGCCCCGTGTAGTGAGTATAGAAATAATACGCTTAGCCAGTACGAAATCATTCACTCAGACGTGAAGGGGAAACTCTTTAATATTGCGTGTCTGGCTCTGGCTAATGTTCAAAGAGGAGGTGGTCGCAAATAGAAGATTTTACCAACTCCTTAGGCTTATGCCTCTCTTTCTCTCTCTCTCTCTTGCACACACACACACACACACACACACACACACAGAGAGAGAGAGAGAGAGAGAGAGAGAGAGAGAGAGAGAGAGAGAGAGAGAGAAACTGGATGTCCTAAATCTCTTTTAGGTTCTGGCCTCACGTTATACTTTGGATAATTTAAACAAAGGCAGGAGACTACAAGTCTGGCCAGTGCAGATGGGAGATTTACACAGCAAAGTTATCGCTAGCATTCTATCTGAAGAATCTCACTCATCTGGCAGAATTGTGCTTTTCTCAAGAAGAGAGCTGAGGGCTTTCTATCAGGCTAGGATTTAACGTGCACTGGGTTGTGACCATGTGCTGGCCCTCGAGCTGCCTGTTAGAGGTGTGTTCTTTAGGGATGAGCCTAACCGCTGGCTAGTTCTGCTTAGCAGACGTTTACATCATAATTATCCTTATCTTTAACAGGCCTGGTTAGCTCGTTACTTATGTTCCGGGTACGTGGGGGCAGCATTTCCTTAGCTAAGTTTTACTTTGTGTAATTTGATGTCTTCTAAGGAAGAGTATTAGTAAATCCTTTATGACCCTCCACCTATGACTTTTGAGTTTCTTTTGCATGCATCTGCAATGCCTGTGCTGGGGAGGCAGAGACAGGAGGATGCCCGGAGGTTGTTGTCTGGCCATCGTAGCTGGATGGGTGAGTTCCAGGTTCAGTGAGAGGCCCTGTCTCAAAATGAGGTGGGTGATGATTAAGGAAGATATCTGATGTCAATGTCTGACCTCCACAAACACATGCCCACGTGTGTGTGCACTCATTCACACACTCTGGACACACACACACACACACATTCACACAAAGAAAGGGGAGGGGGGGGAGAGAGAGAGAGAGAGAGAGAGAAACACATTGAGAGTAGGATTGGGTCTGTCTGAGACAAAGTCTGCAACGTTTACCCTCTGCCGTTCTTCTGTACGGTGAACCAGCCTAGATGTTGGCTGGTAGGTATAGAGAGAATGTCTTGTGCATTGTTTGGATGTGTCACCTGTCAACTAAAAAAACCTGTGGCATATAGGAAGGGGTAGAATAGAAGGCGGGACATCCGGGAGGCAGAAACAATTCTGGGATAGAGCCAGGCACAGAGACACACCTGGAAAGATGTGACGAGTTGAACCCAGGGTACCTGAGCACAGGTAACCAGCCATGGGGCAGAATGGAGGTCGAAACAACCGGGTTATTTTAAGTTATGATCTAGCCAGAGAAGCATCTTGCTGTATGGCCCAGGTATTTGTAAATATATTTTGAATCTGAGTCTTATTTCTGAGAGCACGGGTCTGGGAGGAAGAACCAGACTTCTACAGGTAAGGATGGAAAGTGGAAAGAAACGGGTGCCACGTTTGCACAGACGTTTGTATTCTGTGCATGTCACTGGGCCTTGACCAGGGTGGTGCTGCCATCAATAAAGCTGCTGAGAAATGCCCAGATTAGCAGAACGGCACCGGTATCAGAAAAGTCCACTATAGCAAACACCGAAAGGAGTGAATTGGCTTGAGTGAGGCTCACCCCTTAACAGGCTGCAACTAGTAGCTCAGGAGACCAGGCCTGCGTTTCTACTTCTCAGAACTGGGCAAGTCAGTTACTGGAACGACTGCAGGCTTACATCAAGAAGCTTACCTTGCGAAAGGACAGTTAGCCAAGCTTGCAGCCAAGAGGTCAAGAGCTACCCCTTCTTAGCATGAAGCAAGTGTGAATCATAGTATCACCCAGATCCTCAGAGATAGAACCCACCAATCAAGATATGGCTCACCTACCCCTCCCTGATGTTCCTCTTTTTGCTTTAAGACTGAATCTGCTAATTCAGTCAGTGTCCTTCTGTCTCGGTGGAATTAGGCCCCTGCATGCAGGAATATATACGCTCTTTGCATTTGCAAAGTGATTTATCGTTCTTCAGAGATTCACAGACCCCAACAACACTTCCAAATTCTCAGCGTGGCTGTTGTCAGATAAAATCATCATTTCTCTTTTGTTGTTGTTGCTGGTTGGTTCGCTTGCTTGTTTGTTCTTTTGAGAGAGGGTCTTACTCTGTAACTGGGGCTGTCCTGAAATGCACTGCGTAGACCAGGCTGGCCACCTGCCTTCTGCCTCCTCAGGGATAGGATCAAAGGCATTGCCACTGTGCCCAGCTTACAATGTCTTTTAAAGATCTGATTTTCAGTGGCAGCGTGGACAGTACATACTCGATAAAATGCATTAAGTGTTCTGATGGGCTCAAGAGAAGAAAGAGGCTTATTTCCCTTATCTGGTAGGGACAGAGAATCAGGACAGTTTTCTTTAAAGGATCAATCAATAGCAGGTTATTCCAAGCCACTTCTTTTGTGTAAAAATTAAAACCAAGGTATCTTAGTTGTTAGGCCAATTGGGAGATTTGACCGTAATTTCAAACTCTGGTTTCTGGGAAGGTCAGATACGTTACCTTAGCTGTGACTTAACGACTAGATCTTTAATGTGTGTGCCTCTGTGTTTATCTTTGCTGTGGCCTGTTCGGGGACTGGGTAGAAAATAATGCTCTTCTGTAATTCCTATATTGCATACTGTAATCAGGCTGTAAGTATATGCAGTTTGTTACTGAACAAGAAATACTTACGCTGGTCCAACGACCCAGGGCCCAAAGGATGCTGTTGAAATCATTTCACGTGGGTCCTCCTCAGTGCCTCAGATGTTACATCATCTCCATGGCGACCTACAACCTCTTCCGACTGCTTAGGTTGACTCTCTCCCTAACCTACCTCTCAATTCAGTGATTCCCCTGAAGTCTCCTTTTAGTTCCACTCAAATCTGCTCAAGACGTGAGAGAATGGGAAACATTTAGGGTTAGGGACCCTAGGAAACTTCACCTTGACTCACAAAAACTAAAACCATCTATATTCACTCAAAAGGAAAAAAGAGTCAAGCATTAAAAGATGCAGCATGCAGGAATGTTGGAGACAGTGTGGCGAAGCTCGCTAGGCCTGGAGACCTCAGTTCTAAATTCTTTGCTGCTAACAGACTAAGCGGCCACCTTGGCCAAGTGATCATTTTTCCTGATGCTGCTTTCTTCGTTTTTTTCTTTTCTTCTTTCTGTCCTTCCTTCTTCTCTCTCTCTCTCTCCCCCTCCCCCCCTCTTTTTGCCATGGAAGCTCACTGTGCAACCTAGGCTGTCCTCAAACTCAGGAGCCTCCAGTGTACTTCTGGCCCTGGCTTCCTCTGTAAAGTTGGAGGCTGAGAGTAAATCACTAAAATTCCTTTGATCCCTGCTCTCCCGTGTCTTCTCTGGTGAACCAGAAGCATGAAAATGCTGCATTTAAACTGAAGTTTAAACACAGACTATCTTGAGTCAGCGCAAGAAGGTAAAGTAACTGATAAATAATTACGATCGGAATACAGTCCTATTTAAAATCAAACACTTAATGAAGGCAGAAACGGCAGATACTCTAGTTTTTCTCAACAAATTTAAAATTCTCCCCACGATGATGGCCGCCTATAGATATCACTTCTCCAATGTGTGATCAGGGCAATGCTCATTGGTGGGCATTGGGATCCTAAGTATATCTGCACTGCAATCTGATGGGGTTACCGTGAATAAGTGTTCAATTTTGTCAGCACCAATATCTTCGTCTTTAGAGTTAGGAAGGCTGAACTGAACACTGATGAAGATTCCACAGTGTAGAGGAGAATACCACATACATTTTCACTAACATACGTAGAGTAGTAGAATTCCGCGACCTAAAATTGTTATGGTTCAATAAAGGCATTGAATCATAAAGCCAACAGGCACCGTCTTTATTCCAAGCAACAGTAAACAGATCCAGAATATAATTAGAGCCAAGCAAATCATTTCCTTCATGACAGGTTATAGAATTTAACATGCATGATATTTTCCATTTTTGACGTTAACACAATTACATTTGCCTTGTGCCAATCCATCTGACTCCCAACATTTCCAACTGAAAAGAAGGCCTGCTTGGGGCAGCCTTCCCTGCTCGCACGCCAGACCCTGGATAGATGTGGTGGGGCAGATGTGGTGTGGACAGATGTGGACAGATGTAGCGGTGTTGATGTGGTGTGGACAGATGTGGTGGGGCAGATGTGGTGTGGACAGATGTGGTGGGATAGATGTGGTGTGGACAGATGTGGTGGGGCAGGCTGAGCTGGACACTGAGGGCAGGAGTATGAGAACAAAGAAAACAGTTTTGTTTTGTTTTGTTTTGCTTTTTGTATTTTAGAGCTCACTCAGAATAAAAATACAAACCCTCTGCATGAATACTTTCCTCAATCCTTACCTGGGCTTGATTCAATATATGGAAATCAATATATGATTGATAATGATCAGAATAAAAGACTAAAAAGAGAAATTCAGTTAAGCCCTGTTGTGGGAAATATTATTTTGGTGTTTTCCACCCACTTAGATCATATAGATTCCAAAGAAAAGACCCCCCCAAAAAAACCACTTTAAATTTGTAATAAGCTTAAAAGCACTAGAGCTGGGCAGATATCAACCCTCTATGCTATTTTGTCTACTTCCCTGTCAGTAACCCGGAGACAGCACTTGCCAGGTTCCACCTTGGCTGCTCTTACTCCAACAGGCCCCGCCCTCACAGCCATACACTCACTATCCACCTACCCAGGGCAACTTCCTTCTTCCTTCCTCTCTCCCGCTGTATCACACGGTTGCTACCTGAAACTCCAAGCCCGGAACCTACGCTCTTAACCCCCCCCCCACCCTGCGCCTGCCACTTACACCCATCCTACCCACGCCCCATCCCACCCCCACCTCACCCCCCTCACCCCTTTGCCACCCCCATCCCACCCCACTCCACCCCCTCACCGCACCCACCCCACCCCATCCCACCTCCACCCAACCCCTCCCCACTCCAGCCCACCCCATCCCCACCCCACACCTATCCCACCCCACCCCCTCCCCACACCCATCCACCCCCCTCCTCACACCCTCCCCACACCCTCTCCATACCCACCCCCATCCTATCCCCCCACTCCCCATTCCCTCACCCCCTCACCCTCCCAACCAACACCACCTCCACCCCTTCCACCCCTGTCTCTTCTGCCCAGCCCTGGCTGCAGCATCTTTAGCCAATCAGGGATAACTTGGGGGCAAAGTTCGCACAACAAAGGCTGGTATGCTCTAGACTCTTGTCCCCTGAGGATCCTCTGGAGGGGGTACAGGGCAACCAGATTTTGGGGGACCAGTATTTAGTATTTGAATACATAGTAGTATCAGACCAAACCTTCAAAGCCGTAGATGGCGGATGCCTTAGGTGTTTGGGGTTTTGTTTGTTTGTTTGTTTGTTTTGGGGGTTTTTGGTTTTTTTTTGTTTTGTTTTGTTTTGTTTTGTTTTTTGTAACAATGTAAAGAATTTCCCTGCCACATTTAGCTCCCAGAAACTTGATCTTTTCTAGGAAGCCATCATTTATTTTCTAGGAAGGACACTTCCTCAGCCCAAGCCAAATGTGAAAGAGGACATTCCGCACACTCCGAGTGTCTTTACCTGGAGGAGCGCATCTCTCAAGGATGCTCCTTTCCGTAGTTCCTCTAAGACCCGCCTTTGCTGAAGGAACCAATGGCCTCTCTGCTAAAACCACAGCAGTTCATTGGCCTAGATCCTCTAGCTCTGCCTCTCACTGGCTGTTAACAGAGAGAACACTTTTTTTTACTAAGCAGCCATAACTGCTGGGTTTCTTGATACATACCTGTAATCCAAGCTACTGAGCTCAAGGCAGGAAGGTTGTGAGTTCATAGCCAGCCCCAGCAACTTAGTGAGATCTTATCTCTGAATGAAAAAAGGAACTGGGACTGGAGAGACATCTCAGTAGGAGAAGAGCCAGGGTGAGTTCCTGGCACCTGACTCACCACTGCCTGTAACTTCAGTTCTAGGGGATCTGGTGTACTCTTGGCCTCTAGGGGCCCCAGGCATGTACATGGTACACTAGACTCAGGAAAGCACTTACATGTATATGTAATAAAAACAAACCAGTCTTAATAAAACCGAAAGGAACTGAGGGACTAGAGATCCAGCTCATGGTAGAATTTTGCTAAACATGCCAAGGCTCTTGTATCCATTCTAAAATATGCCATTGTTTTAGTGAGGGCTCTGTTGCTGTGAAGAGACACCATGACCATGACGACTCTTTTTTTTTTTTTTTTTTTTTTTTTGGTTCTTTTTTTCGGAGATGGGGACTGAACCCAGGGCCTTGTGCTTCCTAGGCAAGCGCTCTACCACTGAGCTAAATCCACAACCCCGACCATGACGACTCTTACAAAAGAAAGCATTTAATGGGGTCTGACTTAGAGCTTCAGAGGTTCAGTCCTCAGGTGGCAAGAAGCATGGTGGCTCTCGGGAAGACACACTGCTGGAGAAGTCTCGGTGAGTTCTACATCTGAATCTGTAGGTAGCAGAGAGAGAGAGAGAGAGAGAGAGAGAGAGAGAGAGAGAGAGAGAGAGAGACTCTGGATTTGGAATGGGCTTCTGGAAATCTCTAAACACAACCCCAGTGACACAATATCCAACAAGTCCCCACCTCCTGATCCTTTTAATTAGTTCCACTCCCCGGTGACCAAGCATTCAAATCTATGAACCTATGGGAGCCGTTCTCATTCACACCACCACAACCATCATCATAACACAGTTATTAACCTAGAACCTGAAATCCATCATTTTGAAAGCCACTAAGAAATCCAGATTTTCAAAATCAATAACTAGATGAATTTGTAGGACACTCTTCTGACACTCTCCACTAACCACTAGGACCTATGTGTCTTTCTTCTTTAACAAAAGTAATAAAAATAAGACATGCCCCATGTCGACCATGTCCAGTGGAGGTGGGAATAAGATGGCGATTCCGGGCAGGCATTATGGACTTAATTTCACCAAAGAAAACACAGCCGTTGCACCGAGTTTTTCAAAAACCATTGGTATTTGGGAATGATTCTGATGGGAAGATGAGACTTCCGTGAGCAAAAGCCTTCAGAGAGAAGCTGATAAGAAGAAGGCATGAGACAGACCAAACTGGAGATTCAGAGAGCTCTTGCAGGAGATTCCACTGTGTATGAGTATGACAGCATTTATGACGAAATGCAGGGGGGAAGAGGAAGAAAGTAATCCCAAACTTTGGGGAGAAGATTGAAAGCCCAAATATAGTCACAACTTACTGAAAGCAGTCAAGATCAGGAAAAAGGAACAGGGAGAATGGAGATGAAAATACAGAGAGAACGAGAGGTGGAAAGGGGAGAATTCGATGATAAAGAGACATTTGTGACATCTGCTTATATAAGAAACAAAAACAAAACAAAACAAAACAAAAAAAAAAAAAAAAAACAAACCTTGGAGAGCTGAGGAGGAGGGAAGAGAAGAGAGGGCAGCAGCCCTCAAAGCACATTTGGATGTGACCAAGCAGAAAGGTCTCAGTGGATTTCATCAACATCTATTAAACCAAGCAGTTGGTGAGGAAGCAGTTTCTACATCCAGCTTTCATGAAGCCAGGGCTATGATAAAAGAAGAGAGGCTCAGGGGTTACCCGGATGGAAGGGAGGAAGTGGAGGAAAACCCAGACGCTGACAGTGATTTTGTTAAGAGCTCTGAGGATGGTATAAAGTAAAATCCAGAGGGGACGAAGACACCGGTGCCTCCGTGAAACACCTCAAGCATCACAAGAATCGCGCCCACTCACGATCATCCAGTGAGGAAAGGGGGCTCAGTACCAAGCACCGCTCACGAGGTTCCCAGTCAAGAGGACCTGAGCAAAAGGGAGGTCAGCACCAGGACAGGCAGTCCGGAGACCATGAGAACTGTCACAAGGACTGCCGCCACCAGGAAGAAAAGAGTTCTCATAGACACAGAGAGGCCAGTCATAAAGATCACTTCTGGAAGAGGCATGGGCACGACGATGAACTGAAAGGACGAGAACAGGGAGAAAGACAGGATAGAGAAGGAAAAGGGAGAAATATTCCTCAAGAGGACAAGAAAGAGACAACGGAATGATCACGACCGATACAGTGAGAAAGAAAAGAAAGGCAAAAGGAGAGCTCAGGAAAGCAAGGAGGGAAACGTGAAGACAGTAGAAAGTACAGAGAGAAGGAGAAGCCAGAAGGAAGTGGGCAGTCTTCAGAAATATCATCGAGATAGAGGGAGAGCAGCCCAAGATCTAGACCAAAGGATGACCTTCTTGACCAAGAAAGGTCCAGCAAAGCGAGAAACATGGAAAAGGACAAAGGGGACCGAGGGAAGCCCTCTCGTTCGGAAACATCACTAGCAACAAAACACAGACTGGCAGAGGAAAGACCAGGAAGTGCAGTGAGCTAGAGAGGCCCCCTGAGGCCGTGAGCAAGTTTGCAAAGCAGAGCAATGAGGAAACAAGTGATGTCGGCTAGAGACAGGTATTTGACCAGACAAATGACGCAGATAAAGGCAAAGACTTATATTGAGAAAGAAGATGACTAAGGACTGCCCAGATCTGGAGTTCCTTGGAGCACAGAGCATTGTGACCCTTGAACTTGACTGGGGCTGGAGAAATGACTCAGTGGTTAAGAGCACTGACTGTTCTTCCTGAGGTCCTGAGTTCAATTCCCAGCAACCACCTGGTGGCTCACAACCATCTGTAATGAGATCTGATGCCCTCTACTGGTGTGTCTGAAAACAGCTACAATGTATTTATAATAAATAAATAAATAAATAAATAAATAAATAAATAAATAAATAAAATTTTAAGAAAGCATATGACTGAGTATTCTGCTCGCAGCCTTCAGATGAAGATGTAGAACTCTCAGCTCCTCCTGCACCATTGCTGCCTGGATTCTGCCTTGATAATAATGGACTGAACCTCTAAACCTGTAAGCTAGTCCCAATTAAATGCTGTCCTTATAAAAAAAAAAAAGCATATGACTGTATGAACAACAACTGGAGAGTATTTTTTAAAGTGTATTTTCAAAATTTGTTAAGTCAAAAGTCAGTTTTCTGACTGCTCAGTAACAATCAAGTTCCTGCTCCAAATACTGATACATATCTAATAGCAAGAGAGGGTTGAGACTCCATTTCTTTCTATAATCTTTCGACCCTGGGTAGTTCGTTACTAGGCCTAAAGCTAGTCTTAGGACAGTTTCGGCCAAGCCTATAAACTTCCTTTAGCAAACAGGTACAGAACCTCCCTGTGTTCAACCACACACTTAGACTAACTAGGGCCTCCATGAGGAAGAGGCAGGCACCAGGATATTTTGATAGCAGCTCAGGTAGGCTTCCAGAAGGGTCAAACATCAAAGTCTCCATTCTTAGGAAAGCAAGTGAAACCACTTTGTATGACACGGACAACGTAATGCTTGCTCCAATATGAACCAACCCCAAGGTGACATTGACATTTTAGCCAACCAGCCCTAAGCTGTGAGACATGATAGCACGAAACTAAAACTAATACAAAACTTGGGAACTGGGAGCAACACTAGTTTCCCACTACCGTAATCCAGGAACAGCAACTCAAGCCTCTGCAGTGATCCCCATCGGCAAAGGGACTTGGAGACCCTGTAACTCTGGCCTCACCAACACTATTGCTGAATTCTTACATGCCCACCTGTCAGTGCTAGCCACTGGCCAGAGACCCTGAAGGACCGTCTGGAACCTCCAAGAGTGCCATCTTCCTGGCCTGCCACAGCTGAAGGACTTCACAGAGGATGCAGATTGAGCTCCCAAGCTCCCAAGGCATTACTATAAGAGAGGAGTCCACAGTGGAACACCTATTGCATTACCTGCCTGACCAACCTTTCCCCTGCTCGGCAAGATGTCTGTTTACTGAGATTACCGTAACCTTTATAATAACTTGGTATCGAAAGACTATTTGTGCAAATAAACCAAGGATTCAAAAGGCAAATCTCATGTAGACATCATAAATGCCACGTACCTCACAAGCCACCAGCCATCCTCTCTTCACCCATGTAGTACGATGGCCCTGCAGCTGTCCTCTGTGTGCACGGTTTGCTGACTTGCTAAAGGTATTTATCCCATTTTCCGGCAAGGCCTTGGGGCAATTGCTTAACGTGGGTCATCCTCATATCAGCTATGCTGATTAGCACACAGTCTCTGGTTATAGATTCCTGTAATGATATTTTTAACTTTTTAATTTTTGAGGCAGTTTATTGTTATATAGCCTAGGATAACTTCAAACCCGTTATGCACGCTCAGCAGGTTTCAAACTCATGTTAATCCTCCTGCCTCAGCCTCTTGAGTGGTGGAATTACAAGCATACACCCAGTCTCAGAAGAATGCCTATCTACAAAAAATACACCTGAAGAGAGCGAGTGGGGGAGAGAGAGAGAGAGAGAGAGAGAGAGAGAGAGAGAGAACAGGAAAACAAGATAGACAAACAGAGTTCATGGACCTAGGAACTCTCTTTTACTCAAATCATTTCAGTAAAGCAGAGTTCTAAACAGGACAGTGAAAGAGGAGACGTTGGGAAGCAGGGGAGAGCTGGAGCAGAGTGACTGGAGCGTCTTCTCTGAGGTGCACTCTCTCTGCAGATCCTCTTGCTAACACAGAGTTTCTTTACAAAGCATGGTAGGTCATAGCCACTGCTGGGGCTGTGGTTGGGTAAAGAACTTATCGAAAAGGGCTGGTCAGCAAAGTGGGCTCCATCCCACACCAGTCACAAAGGGAGCAAACTGAGGGTTTCCTTCTAAGACTATTCTATATCATTAATGATTATTTTTACTAATCTCTCATTGGGCTCAATGTATGTGTGTGTGTGTGTATGTATGTGGGTGTCTGTGTGTGTATGTATGGGCATGTGTTTGTGCATGCATGTGTGTGTATGTATGTGTATGTATGTGTGTGTCTGTGTGTGTACGTATGCGTATATGTCTGTGTGTGCATGTGTGTGTGTCTGTGTGTGTATGTATGGGCATGTGTTTGTGCATGCGTGTATGTGTGTGTGCATGTGTGTGTATGTATGTGTGTGTCTGTGTGTGCATATATGTGTATATGTCTGTGTGTGTGTGTCTGTGTGTGTATGTATGGGCATGTGTTTGTGCGTGCGTGTGTGTGTGTGTGTGTGTGTGTATGTATGGGCATGTGTTTGTGCGTGCGTGTGTGTGTGTGTATGTATGGGCATGTGTTTGTGCGTGCGTGTGCGTGCGTGTGTGTGTGTGCGTGTGTGTGTGTGTGTGTTGGTTCTTTTTTTCCTTTCAAACTGAATTCTTACCATTTACCTTTCCATCCGCAGACAATTCAGGTCATTGTTTCCTGGGGGCAGGACAATGACTCACTTGGTCAGTACTCCTCCTCCTTATTGATTATAACAACTCATGTTTTGAAACTTCTGCTCACTGTTGACATTTACTCTGGATGATAAGTGAGCAGATTACAAAGGCGGTGTCGTTTCACTTGGCGAAACCGGCAGCAACACCTTCTGCACAGTAGCCTATCATCTCCGTGCTGTCAGCTGACAGTGTTAAACTTTCATCTCTGCACAGAGGGAAGCGGAACGGGCTGAGCAATAAATCGTTAAGAAATAAACCACGGTTCCTGTACACACCCAGTAGACATATAGCAGCCTGGTCTCTTTTTCAAGTTGTAATGAAACCGGATGACCTCTACCGTGTCTTTGGTAACAGTCGCTCCTTTAAGAATTACTCACATCAAGAAGCGATGGTGCACGCCTGTAATCCCAGAGTGGCAGGAGTTCAGGGTCATTGTTGACTACATAGCAAATTGAAGGTCAGCCTTACTTACATGTAAGGCTTGAAATTCTCAAGACCTACATTAATAAGTGTACTTAAGTGCTTTAACGTCCCTTCTAGTCCACGGCCCACCAGAGTAGTGGAAAGGGAAGGTATTAGGCCAAAGGAGGATGTGGACCTATTTAGAAATAGTTTTTTTGGAGCAAATCCAATACGTGTTGTCAGGAGTCAACAGTCCAGTTCACACGGTCGGCAGCGGCAGCTGGATCCACTCACAGACACCATTTATAGAATCGGCGGCAGCAGTTCCATCCAGAGAAATCAAGAGGCTCTGCCAACGGGCCCAAGTCTGTGGCAGTAGCAAGAAGCTGCTGGGACATCACGAGAAGTCCTGTGGTGCATTTCTCTCTATGAAGTCACAGCAAACAACCACCAGCAAAGAGTGGCAAGGCGAACCAATACCACACAGCGCTGTCCACTGTTGGGCTCTATTTATACCCTTTCCCAGCATCCTGTGCCCTCTCAGGTGTCTGCTCCACCAAAACATCACATGCCCTCTCTTTCAGGCAGCTTCCAGAAAAAACATCACCAGCCTGTTCTCAGCAAAACATCACCCCACATGTCTGCTTCGATAGAGACAACCTCTCATAAGACAGTTTCCAGAAAGACATCACAGGACGAGACTGATTCTCTAAAGAAACCAGAAATTTTTACTTCAATACCCTGACACAAACCATCAGAAAGCAAAACAAAAACAAAAGCACAGTTACTTACAGAGCATCTCCGGGCTCTCAACCATGTCCATAGTATACAATAGAAAATAAAGGGTAAGTCTCCTACCTCATGGAACCTGCCTTCTGGTGTGGGAACAGAAATGATGATACCTATATAGGTATTATAAGAAGAAGCATTAATTAGTCATTTGTACTGGTCAGGCTCCCTAGAGGAACAGAACTGGTGGAATAAATATACGTCATAGAGCAGGGCATTTATTCAGTTCACTACATTAACTGGGTAGTCCAACAATGGCTGCTTGCACACTGGAGAACCCCAGAATCTGGTAGTGTCTCAGCCCACAAGATTGGATGCTTCAGCTGGTCCAGTCTGGCACTAAAGGCCTGGGGGACTCTTGCAGACAGACTGGTCTTGGCACACCCTGCAGTTACTATCAGATAAATCCCACCCGCGTTGTGACAGACGGGTGCTTAAGGTAGCTTCTGTCACTTTGGGCTTCTGTCATTCTTGCTCTTATGCGATGCACCTCACTTCCAGGTTGCAGGGGAGGGACTGTGGCATGAATAGGCATGAAACGCAAGAGGCAAACTACATGTGATTTCATACATGGGGTTATGACACTATGCTGTGTAAAACTTTCCTTCCTTTCTCTCTCTCTCTCTCTCTCTCTCTCTCTCTCTCTCTCTCTCTCTCTCTCTCTCTCTCTCTCTCCCCTTTCTTCCCCTTGCTGACCGTATTGGTAACTTTCCTGGTTGAAAACATATTCAATGACAAGAGCAATTTAAGGGGGTTTGGGCCCAGTTTTGAGAGTGCAGTCCGTCACAGCAGAGAAGTCATGGCGGCCAGAGCGTGAGGCATGTGTTACATTGTATCGTCAGTTAAGAAGAGGCCCGAGAGGCTGGTACTCAACTTACTTTCTCCTTCTCATTCAGTTTGAGACCCAAGTGCATGGGACGCTGCTGCCCACGTTTTACTCCATGCGTGAAGCTTTCCTTGTTGGACACGCCACAGTTCCAGCATCCCCAACATTCTGCTCCTTGGGCTTCTCCTTCATAGCCTCACACAAAGGCCTCTCAAGGCTTCCTTGCAGGGAATCTGACCCTGCTACGTGCCTGGCCTGAGCAGCTTTTCTGGAGCCTAGGTGCCAGTCCCACATTCTTGCATATTTCACGCCTGTGAGAGAGCAGCACATGTGCAAGGCTGCAAGGTCCTGCTGCCAGCTCAGAAGGTAGCCTGACCCTGAGCCACCCTAGCTCTGTGCTGAGGGAACACTGCCCTTGACTATTTGACCAGTTCAGGATCTCTCCTTCCAAAAAAAAAAAAAAAAAAAAAAAAGCTTGCTTTGTTACAAGTTAGAGCTTCCGATGGACTTACCCTTCAGGTCACTTTTCCTGTTGTATCGGGACAAAGAATGATGTTTCTCTTCATGGGGCAAATCCCATTAGTGCTTACAGATTCCTGTGTACTCTTCTTACCCATAACTTGAAAAGTTCAAATGTATTGCTACTGTGGGTGCTCCTTTCCCCTGCTATTATTGTGGGAGACGCTTGTGTGTGTGTCACAGCACAAGTGTGGAGGCCAAGGAGCAATTTTGTGGACAGCTTTTCTGTCTTAAGCATCCTGCATCAATGCTGGAGAGATGGCGTCTCCACAGGTAACCGCACTTGCTGCTCTTTCAGAGGACCTGGGTTCCATCCCAGCGCTGTGTCAGTTGGCTCACGACCTCATCTAATTCCAGCTTCTGGGGCTCCAATGCCTCTTTAGCCTCCCTCAGTCTCACACAGTCTCTCTCTCTCCACATGCATAAACATGCCTGCACATACATATACGTGCATAGATAAATAAAATTTTTTAATCTTAAAAAAATTCTCTACCAAAGGAATCATCTCATTACTTTTCGATTCAGCCTCACTTGGGTACTCAGGACATGGACAAACTAAAGGCAGACTTCTTGACAGAACATCACGTTAGTAGCCTCGAGCCTAGTTCCTGACGAGACCTCTAGTGTCCCCAGTTCTCAACATTCTGGTGTTTCATACGCCCAGCAAAATGGCCCACTAGATTCTGCTCATCACGTCTTAAGGGCCTCTCTAGCCTGCAGCTCCAAGCTCTTCCACATTCCTCCCACAAGCCCGTCCCAAGGCCCCGAGAACAACATGGTTAGGCTTATCACAGCAACAGCTCTACTGTACACAGGTTTTCTATATGAGTTCCTTTCCTCACTGCGGTGACAGGATACATGGCAAGAGAAACTTCAGGAGTGTGTTAGTTACTTTTCTACTGCTGTGATTAAAACAAAAGACAAAAGGATCCACCATGACCAAGGCAATGTGTAGAAAGAAGAGTTGATCTGAGGCTCACAGCTTCAGGGAGATAGGAATTCACTGCCACCATGGCTGGGGACGTGGCAACAGCAGGTAGGCCTACTGGTGAGAGCTTACATCTTATCCATGGGGAGGGCCATGGGGGCTGGCATGGGCCTTTGAAATCTCAAAGCCCACCTTCAGAGACAGTTCTTCCTACAAAGCCACACCTCCTAACTCTTCCCAAACACCAACGAATGGCCACATATTCAGACATGTAAGCCTGTGGGTGCTGCTCCCATTCAAAGGACCCAAGAGGGACACATTTTGCTTCATAATTCAAAGATACAGCCCATCATGCCTGAGAAGACACTGTTGGTAAAGCCGGCCATGTCAGAAATCCAAAGTGGCAAAGAGCAGTCAGTGTTCTATGGATGTTGTGAGGATCGTGTCTGGCAGACAATCACAGAACGTCTCAGTCCTGTAACTGAGAATGAACCAGATGTACGCGTTCCTAGGGCTTCTACCTCAGGTGTACTGTATAGGCCCAAGGACGAGGATGACAAAATAACCCAAGGAAGAGAACAGGAGCAACACAGGCACATATTTGAATGGACACTTGATTCTGATAAATAAGACTGGAAAGATGAGGGGGGAGGGACAAGCGGTTACTTCAATAAGTGAGAGCAACAAGACATCCATATGGGAAACAGCAAAGCTTGGGCAAACTAACTCTATCTTGCTCTGTTTTACTCTACAGACACAACCAAGTGTGCGAACTGTAAATGCAATTCAAAAAGTCAATCAGTGAAGACCTAGACAAAAATGCAGAGGGCCAAGCGTATCTTTAGACTTCATGGTTTCTTTGCTTGTTTGTGCTCAGTTCAGGCTGGCCTTGAACTGACAACCTTTCTGCCTCCACCTCCCAAGCCCTGAGACGACAGACGTGTGCCATCCCACCCCGCCAGCTCCGAAAAAAAGAACCAAAAAAAAAAAAAAAAAGAAAGAAAGAGTGACCAAACTGGTTAACTACCTGGAAGCTGGAACTTTTGCTCATAAAAGACACGCCAAGAGAACAAACCACGGAGAGGGAGAGACTATGCAGGACAAGGAGGCTCTTACACCCAGTTTACGTAAAGTCTTATAGAGGAGTGAATTAGAAACTGACACAAAACGAAAGTGGGCAAAAGACCTCAGCAGACACATCACTAAAGGAATCTTAAATAGCTGTTCCTATGTGGATGTCCTGGAACCATTTTATCAGAGAATTAAAGCCAAATGAGGTATTTTTACATATCCACCCAAAGATTAATTAATACTTTCTGGGTCGAATGTGGAATGCCCTCACAGGCTCCCGTGTGAACACTTGGTCCCTACCCAGTGTGTTTTGGAATGTGGTGGTATTAAGAGGTGAGGCCTGGCTGGAGAAATGGGTCACAGCGGGGTGAACATTCAGCGCCATAACTCGGCCTCACTTCTGGCCCAAGTGTCTTTGCTTTCCGGTGGACCAAGATGTAACAAGCAAGTTGCAAGTTCTCACCACAGTTCCCCGCCATAGGGCTGTGTCCCCCTCAAACCACAAGCGAACCTTTCCTCTCTTCATTGCTTCTGTCAGATACACAGCAACAAGGGAAGATGCCAACAGAGTGTGTGCAATGCTGAGTCTCAGCGCAAATGATCAGCAACCGGTCAAACGCCCCGGCAACGCCCATTCGGCGTCACACACTGACGCGCTGCCAGAGTGTGTGCCTTCAAGCTCAAGTCTATTCTTGATGGAAATGAGTCCCTTTAGTTGCTCCAAGACACGCACAGGAAGGCCTTAGCGGAGCTATTTGCAAAGGTTTGAAAGCTAGAAAAGAGCTCACTTGTCCCTCGGCCACAGAACAGATCAACAAAGTTGGTTGAGTCATAAAATAAAATGAATGTTTGTGTGAGAAAACAAGCCACCAGTGTTTTCACTCGGCGCTGGGGAATTTCACAGGGATGGTGTCAGCCCAGGAAGCTTGTGCGGCGAGGTATGCGGTAGGGGACAGAGCCCTTCGGCTCTGAGAGACGCTCGCACTTTATTTGAAACCTACATGTGGAAAGCTGCCAACATTTTGAAAGTCCGGACGATGCACACGAGGACTCGGAAAACAGTCTCCATACTTTTCTTTTCGTTGAAAATAAATATGCCCAGCTACAAACCCCCAAACGAGCCAATGTGTAGCACGTGGTCAGGGCTGAGTGGACCATATATATCCCCGTTTCCCCTCAATACTGAAGCTCCTCTTTAAAAACAAAACCAAAGCCTACGTCACGGGATTTGATATACCATACCTATTATTTTTGCCTTGTTAGTGCATTAGTTAATCCGGTCTGCGGTAACACAACAAGGAGTGTAACAGTAACCAATCCATTCCTCACAGCTCTGAAGGCTGTCCAAGATGAAGGTACAGGAAAACGGGCTTCTTTCTGAGGTTTTTCTTTTCTTGGCTTCCAGACAAGCACCATTGTGCCTTGTACTCAGAGTTTCTTTGTGAGCATTCAGGGAGGTGAAAATGAGCTCGCTGGTTTCTTCTTAGAAAGGTGCTAATCTCATCGTGAAAACTCTTATGATCTCATCTGAGGTTAATTACCTCCCCAAGGCCCCTTGTCCAAATATCATCGCATGAGGGGTTCGGGTTCTAACTTAGTGGTTTGGAGAGAATACACACAGTCAGTCCAGAACGGCTGCCTAATGCTTCACGTACACACAGTCAGTCCATAATGACTGCCTAATTGTAAGTTCAGGTAAATGAACCAGGGCTACATCTCCCCAGTGCTTCCGATGGTTGGTTCTTTGCATAATGAACAGCACATCTTGAAGTGATTAATAACGTTCTGGTAAGCTGAGACTGATAGGTTGAAATAAATTTATTAATGCCATGCAGGACAGTCGGTGTCTCACTAATGTCAGTGTTCTGTGCCCTGCTTCAACCCCTTTGTGTGAAACCTCCTGCACGCTTCTGTATAAACCTCACTTTCCCCTAAGGTTTTGTTCTACTGGGCTTCAATAAATGTTTATTGAACAAATACGTTATTTTGGGTCTATCCACACAAACTCACGTACTGTTCCCACAGGGCAGAGGTAAACCGTCTGAGCTGGGCACTGCCCACTGGCTATTGGCCATTTAGTCTTTGGAACGAACAAAGAAATGAAGAGTTCAGACAGCAGCAATTTCGAGCTCTTGGAGTTTAAGGGCGGATAATTTCGAGGATCCTGAGGGAAGACTTGAAGGCCTCGAAGCATGATATTGCCTCCTTCGCAATTCTGTCTGACACTCTGAAATTGTGTCACGGTCATATTATTTCATGGTATTGGTCTGATCGGGGACTGGTCAGTTCGCGTGAAAGACCGTTTGGATTCTCCCGTGTCCATGCAATCACCTGCAGAGTGCCTGGCCTGGTTCGTTCCACTCTTCTTAGCCTTTCCAGGGTAAGAACTGAGAATAGAAAAGAGGCAGAGCCACAGAGCCTCTGAAGGTCCCTGGACAGCCCTGTACTCTGTTGTGATGATAAAACAGGCATTTGTCAGCCCCTCACTGCCTCTGCCCACAGCGGTGTCCTGGCACTTGTAAGTCCAGCTGCAGGGCTGGATTTAGGTGATGTCTGCATGGTACAGGGCTGTTAAGAGCTGGAGAATTAAAGGCTTCTCTAATTTGGACAAGAAGCAGTGAAGGGGGGTAAGGGAGAGGGGAGGGAAGGGGTAGAGGGAGAAGAAGGAAGGAAGAAAGGGAACTAAAGAAGATAATGAAAGAGAGAGAGAGAGAGAGAGAGAGAGAGAGAGAGAGAGAGAGAGAGAGAGAGAAGAAAGTCCCCAAGAGTGGTGCATATTGTTGGAACTCTGGGCATTCCTAAAAGGATCCTGAACAAAAACTAGCAGTGTCTTTTCTTTTAAAAGGGGGAACCACCCATAGGCCTGTTTAAAATTGTTTTGCTTGAGTCAAATCATAAAGAAACAATTAGGCAAACACAATCTGAAGGATGCTCCCCAAAGGAGGTAACCTTAAGGATGCTGTTGGGAACAACAAGAACTGTAGTAGTAGTCCCGCTTTCTTCGATTTATTTTATCTCATTTTTTTTTAGTTTTAGATAATTAATTTTATTTATCTTAAATTTTATAAAAGAAAAGGTGACAATAATTGAAGGTTTGACAGCAAAGTTAACCAGAGCCAAAGTCTACACAATCAGTAAACTGATAGAAAAAGGCATCAGAGCAGACGCTGGGGAGCCTCACTTTAAGATTTAGATTTTCACAGGACTGGAATGACAGCTGAGCCATTAAGAGCTCTGGTGATCTTCCTGAGGACCTGGGTTCAAATCCCAGCACTCACAAATAGGTAGCAAATCGCAACCACCTTAACTCCAGGTCCAGCAGACCTGATGCCCTCCTCTAGCCTCCAAGAGCGCCAGGTGTGCGTGTGGTGCACATAAGTACAAGCATGGAGAAGATTCATACACGTTTATTTAAATAAATCTTTTAAAATGATTACTACATTTTCAGTTTTGAGTATGCTTTATCCACTTACCCATGAGGAAGGACTTAGTATAGTTATGGGAACAGGTTATAAAAGAAGACATTGTATAAACAGCTCTGTGGTATGGTTACAGGGAAGAATTTTGTTGTAATATGAGAGAGAGAGAGAGAGAGAGAGAGAGAGAGACAGAGAGAGACAGAGAGACAGAGACAGAGAGACAGAGACAGAGACAGAGACAGAGACAGAGACAGAGAAAGACAGAGAGAGTCAGGCAATTAGGCAGACAAACAGGCAGGCAGGCAGACAGACAGACACAGAGGCAACTGGAACAGTCTAGAGCAGAGAGATAGTAGACTGAGCATGACCAGCAGACTGGACTTGGTCAGGAGGGAAGAGTGGAGCAGAGAAAGAGAGAATGAGAGGTGAAGACCAGGGAGACAGGGCTGTGAGCAGAGTGAGTAGCTGGTAGAGTGGGGAGCCCATGACCTGGAGAACTTTGGGGACAAGCTGAGAAGGGCCAGGATGGACTCTGACGCATGCAACAGGTGCTTGGGATGCTGAGGGAGCCTGGAGGTCAGCATAGGCGCCACTGACAGCCATTTGTCCCTTCTTCCAGGAATAAGAGAAATGGCTCCTTTTCTTAGAGATCTAGCCCCACAAGTTCCCAGGGAATGCTGGGTTTTTGTCTTTCTGCCAGAATTGTGTGGAGAAATGGAGTTTTCTTCCGATCTGACAGATGTGACGCTGACTGCTTTTCTGGTTCTAATCCTGTCAAGGAACTTTTTGGTTTGCGTAGCAGATAAGGGTTTCCTTTCCTGTAAACCTGGAGTGCAATCGTGTTTTCACAGGCTATGGTGAAGGTGAAGTGAGGTAGCCTGCCCTCACTTAGTGGTGGCTTCACTGTCATGGTGGATGAACGGAGCCCAGACAGGAAAAGCTCCCTTTCCTCTGCTTGATGCTCAGCGTCTTCTAGGATTCCCCGGCATTTAAAAATGGATGGAGTCGGGGCTGGGGATTTAGCTCAGTGGTAGAGCACTTACCTAGCAAGCGCAAGGCCCTGGGTTCGGTCCCCAGCTCCGAAAAAAAGAAAAAAAAAATGGATGGAGTCTGACCCAGGCCTGGGTACCCTGATCCCACCAGCACATACCTGAAACAGAGAAGGGTAAATGGATGAGTGCTCCTTGCCTCCCTGAATGGAGATTCCTTCCTTTGTTTCCCTCCCCATCTTATCCTCCTCCATCTACAAGCATAATGGCAAGCATTGAACTTTAGTTCAACTTACAACTCATCTCGAGCTGCGGTAACTGATAAGGCCCTGGAGACGGTAAATCAGATTAAAGAAAGCTAGAACGTCTGTGGACTTTGCTGATGGGTGTCACGAGAGACAGCCACCCTCTTCCACATCATTTCCCAGAGGCAAAGTAAGGTCAGCAAACATTTACTGAGGATATGCTGGGTGACCAAGAGTTGTGCAGGTATGGCTAGGTACAGGGACGGAGATGCTAGATGGCCAAAGAGCTTAAAGGAGGAGACTCGGTTTGTGTATATAATGAAACAGAAGGCATTCTCCACAGCGAGAGCAAACACTGCGTGTGAGCCTTGAGACAACCGAAACGTTAGGAGGAAGTGTCCTTGCGATCTGTCTGTGACGCTCTGTGGACCATGGAGTCACTCATTTTGTAAGGCTTGCTGTCTACAGTCATAATGGATGGGAACACTAAGTTGCTGTTAACGTGCAATGCTTGTGGACTTCTATTTCTGACCTCTTGAGTCTGGTTAGCTCAGGTTAGGAACTTGTGGCATACTTGGTGTCATTTAGCAGAAAACTCTAGCTCAATGAGAAACACATTGTCTTCCCTTGTGGTGTGTGGAGTGAAAGTTTCTGGTTGTGTCATCTGAGGCAGACTCGTGTGTTGTTTCACTGAGGCAAGACCTGTGTTTGGAGAGAGTATAAATAAGACTCGACGGACAGTGATGGGGGTGGAGGCTTGCATAGCCAGCTGTGTGGCTCTTCATTGGTCTCACATTTTCACTTTGTTGAGAGAGGCACGGCAGAGAACTCCTGGTCCTGGTCCTGCTGACTCATGCCAATTTGGCGGAGGCCTGGCGGTTTCTGCTGGATCAGGACACAGTTGCTGATTTGCATTTGGTGACACTTTTGAACTGGACGGTTGGCACCTTGACAGACAGAAGTTGGAATTGCCCCCAAAGCATTGCTTCTAAACAGATCCAGATCCCCTTGTCCTATTTACCTCCTTTTCTCCCTTGCCTTGGGATGGTGGGCTAGAAGGGGGGCTGTTGAAGCATTTGAGAACGCCTATTAAAGTAGGTTTTGAGAAATCTAAGTCTACAGGTGAGTGCAGAAATTGGTGGCTATTGGGGTTAGCTAGTTCTGTCCTGTAGTTATTCTTGACCGCCAGCTTCCCACCTGCTTCCCAGGCTGATAAACAGGTTCTAAGCAAAGCCAGCAGGTGCAGCCATGCCTGTCTGCGACAGGACAAGGAGCGAGTGGGCTGAGGGCTACTGTGCAGATCCTCTTCTTCTCCAGCTGATGGTCACTCCAACCAGTCATGGGCAGTGGGTGAAGCTGCAGCAATTGACGGGACTCATCCATTGGACTTTACTTTGAGCTGGGATCACATTACCCATGCCATGAGTAGAGGATCCCTTAGGGAGGCCATTAGCAGAGTCAGCTTCAGAGGGTTGGAGGGAGGCCATTAGGATAGGCTTCATAAACAAGAGTGGGAAATGGGATGTAAGAATAAAAATGTGTCCTACTGGCTTTGGATTGTTTTTATGTTGCAAAACCAAAAAAAAAAAAAAAAAAAAACTGTCCCAGTATCTGGTATCCACAGGTCAATAGCCTGGTCTAGAATTTAGAGGTGAAGCACACAGTTGTGTCAGGTGACAGAGGAGAGACAGCTTATGAAGAGCCTTGCTGAGCAAAGGGGAGTTCCTGTAAACAAAGGAAACCTGGATGTCTCTGTGGGTTCTCCACAGGGACAGGTAAAGCAAGTGTGGTATTGGGGGAAAGGGCCTGACTGAATTGATCCAGCAATTTTAATATTTCATAAAGTTCATGTTAATGCTATTCCCTTTGATGACAAGCCTAAGGTACAGATGAAGTAGTTTTTGTTTTTTTTGTTTTGTTTTGTTTTGTTTTGTTTTGTTTTGTTTTGTTTTCTCTAAATCTGTTATGGAGGGAGGCTGGCCTGTCCGGGACTGTGGTCTGCAATAGAGTAGAGTTAACACATACATTCTAGATTATTCCGGTGGAATGTAGAGTCTATTTGAATTTTGCTAAAGCAACGTGAAATATTTTTTTTTTCCTTTCTGGTGAGTCTGAGTTTCCAACCAGCCAGGAAAAAAAAAACAAAACAAAACAAATAATTTTCCCCACCCAGCATAAATAAGGTTACCAATGTTCATTGTAGCTCACTTCAGGAAGTGCGCCTTGTCCCTCCTTTTTCCTCTCGCGTTTTAAACTGCAGTTATCACAATCTGTCCCTGGCAGGACCTTTTGCCCTCTGGGCAACCCAGAGAACTGCTAAGCCCCATGGGAAACACGCATGCCCGGTGCCTCTCTCAGTTCCTTCCTCTTCAGTCTTGGTTTATGGCTCAGTAGTCCACTAGGATTCAACGTAGGGCTAAATCCCCCGCACTCTGCCACCCTCTGGGATGGGTCTGCCAGGGCAGAAACCGTATTTGAAAGCAACCCTGCCAATCTCATAGATGCAAAAACCCCTACATCGAGTATTTACCTCGACTGCATGGTGGCAGGTGGGTTGGGCTGTGGGGTTGGGCCAATAATGCAATTGCTGCACGAGATGCGATCTAGAGAACAGAGCGGAGAGAGAGGCCAGGTATGGTGGGACCAGCCTGCAACCCCAGAAATTTGGAGACTAAAACAAGACGATAAGAAGTTGGAGACCAGTCCGGGATAGATAGCAAGTCCCAGGTCAGCCTAGGCTGCCTAGTGATACCATGTCCAAAGAAGCCGAAAGAACGTAGCGGAAAAAGAACCACTCGAGTTCTCACCAGCTGTCGGAAGCATGCTCGTTCTCACAGTAACCTTCCAGTTGGCCTCTTCTGCCCTAGTGTGGTTGTAGGCTGTAGATAACATGGCTCCTTTTTGCTCCCATTGAGCTGGTAGTGGGGTTCCAGGCCATCTGTGAGTCAGTCCCACTAGTGCAGAATGCTGGCGTATGGTCAAAGGAAGCATCACCAGTCCAGCCTGGGGAGAGCAGGGCTCACGAGTCCCAGCTCCCAGACGAAGAGCTGTCAGGGCAGTTGATAGCTTCTGAAAGGGACTCAGGTGTTTGTTTTTATTTTGGGTTTTCTATGTGAAGGATGCTTTGCCTGAAGGCATGTCAGTGTGCACCGAGAGTGTGCATGGTGCCCCCAGAGGTTGGAAGAAGGCATAATCAGAAGCCCTGGAGCTGGAGTTGTAGCTTCGAGCCACCATGTAGATGCTAGGAATCGAACCTGAGTCTTCTCCAAGAGCAGCCAGTGAGAAGGGCCATCTCTTCAGCCTTGAGTGAATACTTCTATTTTTAAAGAATTATTTATTGGGGTTGGGGATTTAGCTCAGTGGTAGAGCGCTTGCCTAGCAAGCGCAAGGCCCTGGGTTCGGTCCCCAGCTCCGAAAAAAAAAAGAATTATTTATTTATTTTATGTATATGACTACACTGTGATTGTCCTCACACACACCAGAAGAGGGCACCAGTTCCCATGACAGATGGTTGTGAGCCACCATGTGGGTGCTGGGAATCGAACTCAGGACCTCTGGAAGAGCAGCCAGTGCTCCTAACCACTGAGTCATCTCTCCAGCCCCGAGTCATACTTTTATTTTTAATATTGAAGTTTCTTGTTTGTTTCTTTAATCTTCCATTGTGCTCAGTTTTCCAACCCACGTCCTGGAATATTTGTGGCCCTTGACAACCAACCCAAATGTGTCTTTTTGTCCTGCACTCACCACTTCAAGTCATATACACCTCTCATCCTCGGTTAAGCATTTCTCAAAGAGTTTTGGTGGTACGCCAGCAATTCTAGCACTTTGGAGGCTGAGGCAGGAGAATCATTATAAGTTTAAGGCCAGTTTGGCCTATATACTGAGCTCTAGGCCTGCCAGAGCTACAAAGACTTGGTCTCAAAGGATAAGTTTCTCCAAAGGAACCATACAATCTCTCCTTCACATTGGCTCACGGTTTTCTCCTCCATAAATCAGAATTAATCACAGTTGGTCCCGGTGATGGTTTATATATGCTCAGCCCAGGGAATGGCACTGGTTGGAAGTGTGACCTTGTTGGAGTAGGTGTGTCACTGTGGGCTTTAATAACCTCAGCCTAGCTGCCTGGAAGCCAGTATTCTGCTAGCAGCCATCAGATGAAGTTGTAGAACTCTCAGCTTTTCCTGCACCTTGCCTGCCTGCTCCTGTCTTGGTAATAATGGACCGAACCTCTGAACCTTATAAGCCAGTCCCAATTAAATGTTGTCCTTATAATGTCTCAGCCATGTTGTCTGTTCACAGCAGTAAAACCCCAACTAGTTACAGATCAAAGATATTTAGACAAAATGCTAAGTAATCTATCGTATTCGGGAGGCTGTGTGTGTGGCTCTGTACAGCAGCTCTGTGCAGCTAGTGACCATCTGGGTACCTGGGCACCTGAGACCCCCTCTCAGGTACAAGGGTCTGTATTCCTCCAGGGCTGATTAGCTTTGGCTCCATCCTGTTCAACGGTTCTCTCACTGCAAACTGCACTTCCAGTTCCATTGGTCCCCCAGACAGAGGCCAGAACTTCCCAAGTTGACTCTGACTTGTGTGCTGAGCCTACGGCAAGGAAACGGGAGTAGCAACGGCTGCCCCAACACGTTACACACATGGATGAGCACACACACAGGCACCACAAGCAACATGGACCCATAAGACCTTATGAGGACCCTTCAAAAAGATAGCTTCTGTCCTAGACAGTGGCCGGCACTCCATCCTTCCTTGTCACTAGACCTTTGTCCTGAATGCATTTACCGTGGTGGACAGAGGTGTCTCTTTGACACTCTGGGATGCACTCTATCATACACTCTATCCAGCACTCATGTTGTAGACGACACTGGGCCCAGTGTAGACGGCCTGTGTGAACGCTCCCTTCTGGAGCAGGATTCCCTAAGACCTCTCTGAACCACCTCTCAAAGCCCAGCACCTGCCCTGCTCTCCTCTCAGCATGGTGTCAAGACTGAGCCTGTGCAGTGGGCAGGAGAGATGTGCCCTGCCTGCTGTTTTGTCAGGCTGTCTGTATATAGTGAACATGGAGATACACAGTGTATGGTGTTTTCCAAAGCCGTCCCTGTGCAGTGGGGTGATGCGCAGACTCATACTCCCCCTCATCTGCAGATAAGACCCCTGAGGAAGTCTGTTAAACACTGTGTATACCACAGTTTTTACTCCTTATATATACATACGCATCCTGTGCCTTTTTAATCTCAGCCAACGCCGTAGTTACAACTGTTCTCTCTCTCTCTCTTTTTAATTACATTTACTTATTTATTTTTTGAGCAGAATCTCATGCAGCCTTTGCTGCCCTCAACCTCTGGCTTTCCATTCTTGATCCTCCTGCTTCCGAGACTCTCTAGTGCTTGGATTTTAGTGTTTGCCACCACGCCACGGGACCCCAGGTTTTTGTTTTGTTTGCTTTTGTTTTCCTGGAGGCAGGGTCTCCATCCCCCTGCCTCAGGGAAGGAGGAAAGGAAAGAGGGAGAGTGGAAGGGTGGGAGGAGAAGAGAAAAAAAGAGGGGAAGGGAGGGGAGGGGAGGGGAGAGGAGAGGAGAGAAGGGGAGGGGGAGGGGAGGGGAAGGGAGGGGAGGGGAAGGGAGGGGAGGAGAACCAGGCATGATTTATATCTGCAATCAGAGTTTGGGAGTGGATGCAGGAGGATGAGAACAAGTTCAGTGTCATCCCCAGACACATAGCAAATTCCAGGCTGACCTGAAATACGTGTGATCCCCAGTTGCAGGATATTTGATCACACTGTGAACCCCGGGACTGGGTTATTTACTGCGGGGAAAACTGTTATTAGTTATGGTGAGGCTCAGCCTTAGCAAACACCCTTAATCCAAGGGCTTTCCACTTGAATATTGTAAACAGGATCAAAAAAAGTCAACCCATAGGTAGGTCAAGAGGTGGAACAAGCGACGAGCTGACAGGAAGTGAACATAGGATTACTAAGGAAAAAAAAACAGAGAGTAACAGAGTCAGGAGGACGGATAAGGAGACGCACAGGAAGTAGTAGGGAGGGACATTGAATTTGAAGAAGGTTTTTGAGATGGTGTGAGAGAGGGGCATTCCTTCTAAGACATTGGCTGAGGGAGGAAGGTCAGCTGGGAGCTTTCTCTGCCTCTCTGATCTATCAGGCTTCCACCCCAGCATCTGACTACCCGGTCTTCATTGGTTAAAAACAAATGTTTGAGTGTTGTAGAAAATATTTAATCTCAATCTGGGGTTTCTACCCCACCTTTGACTATCTAGTTCCTGGCTAAAAGACACACAACCTTTATATGTCTAATAAGCCTTAATTAGCACTAGAGCTGGGCGTATATCTGTCCTTTATGTTATTATGTCGATATGCCAGCCAATAATCCCATTATATAATTTGCCATGTCTTGTCTGGGATGCTCTTAACTCCAATTAGCCAACCCACATGGCCATTATTTTAAGATTCTTATCCCATAGCAATTTCTCCCTCCATCTTCAATTTCCCGGTCATGGTTCTCCTCTGAGGCCAAGCCTGGGAACCCTAAACTCCGCCCATGTTTCTTCTGCCCAGTTATTGGCTGTTGGCATCTTTCTTCACCAATCACTGATAACTTGGGGGGCAAGGTCACATAAGCACCACCCGGGTCTACCTGCAAAAACCACAAAAGCTCGTACAAAGGTGCAGGAAATGCTGCCTGGTGGTTGGCTTGGGTCCAAGCTTATTAGGGCCACCTATACAAAGCAGTTCTAACTGACCTCTATTGTGATTGGTTTCCAAGAGCACCAGAGCATAGAACACAACAATATGCAACCAACTAGGGCAGGAGAAAGTTCCCTAGTAACAGCACATAAGAAGGTTTCCTTGTAACAGCATAAAATGGCTGGCTAGACAGGCAACAGTGACCCAGGCCTTATCAATGCCAAAGTGGCAACTGGGGGTGGGTGGTCTGTTCCCTGTGAAAGGCACTGCTAGATCTAACCCAGTCCAGAAGACCGAGGTTCATCTATTGTCTTCCTCTCCTTTGGGTACTGTACTTCCCTAGGGAGCCAATGTTTCCACCTCCCCTGTCCCTCATTAGAAACAGTTTTGAAGTTCTCTTGGAAAACTGGCTGGCGCAGATAGACTCAGTCTGCTGCCCGGGGGGGTGGGGGTGGGTGGAGTGGGGGTGGGGTGGGGGTGGGGGGGGGGTGGGGCACATCCTGAGCCTCAGCTCAGAGCAGGGCAAGCCCCAGCACATCCCGGAGAAGCAGCTCGGAGCATCGTGGAGCCTCTTAGTCCAAGCGCCCTCCATGGCAGACAGGCACGAGTAAAAACAAGCTGCCAAGGATTACAAAATATTCCTCTGCAGTAAGTTCCTGCCATGCCAGAGACTGGAAACTCCTTGACTCTGTCTTCATGGCTCTGTTTGCATGTTTCTCTCGACGCCTCCGCCCGGGTGACAGGAAGCTCTAGAGCAAGGTTCTGCCCACCTATCCTCCAAGTGCTGGAGATCAAATCCAGAGTCTTGCACATGATAAGAGTATGTCCCACCTTTCCTTCCTTCCTCCCTCCCTCCCTTTCCTTCCTTCCTTCCTTTCCCCCTTTTCTTCCTTCTTTCCTTACTTCCTTTCCTTCTTTGCTTCCTTCTTCCTTCCCTTTTTCCTTCCCTTCCTTCTCTTTCTTTCTTTCTTTTTCTTTCTTTCACGTTTAAGTAGATGCTTTGCCATTCAAGGGAATGCCAACATAACATCACCCCTTATCTACCCACAAAGAGCTGAAGAGATGTGATAACAGAATTATCTTGGGAATGCTCAAATCTCCACTTTACACATGACACTGTCATGGGCCTCCCCACTTGGGAAGAAAATTCACCAAAAAACAAAGTTCAAGTTTCCAGGACCCCCTCCCTCGCACAACCCCCTTTCCAAAGCTCTGTACGCAGTTTAGCGTTTACAATTTGTGCTCTTCTTCTCACACAGGTCTCACGATAACAAAATTTGCTTTTCTCCTCCACACTCCTACAAAACACCAGCTGTGTGGAGGTTGTCTCCCCACATACCAGGAACGCTCCAGCTAGGCAGTCTCTACTTCAGCTCAGCCACGGCACTGACCACTTGATAGTACCATCAGCTCCCACAGATGGCAGAGTGCTCGGCCCTACAAGATTCCCTCCATTTCAGATGCCCACTACAAGCAGACTCATCAGCCAGCCATGAGCCCCTTCACAGGTTTAGTTAATCTGCCAACGTGGTTCTTGGAACTCAGGCAAGCACATTGCTTATAACTAATTGTAGAAAACATGCGTTGTTTTTTTAAACAAAAATCTCAAATGTTCGATCTACTAAATCAGACTCAGAAGCCAGATGCTGAGAGGGGCCGACAAACACCAAGCTGACCTTCCTACTCCACCGATATCCCAGAAGGAAAAGGTGTTTTCTCCTTCTCCATGCTGTCTTAAACGCCCTTTGGTTCAAAGACCCTCCGTTCTGTTTATTTGCGTCCACTCCCTGCCAGCTGGTTGCTTGCTCCGCCTCTTGACCCACAGTTGACTTTATTTAGCTGTCGAAGCGTTAGGGGTGTGCACACCACAACACGGTTTTCCCAGCTCAGAATCTTGGCGTTCACGATGCGATCAAATATCCTGAAATAAGCACGCATGGGCCAAAACGCACAGGGAGGACCACAGAGCCGAGGATGGTCCAGCCCATCATGCACCGCACCATCCCTAGGCAGGTGGGCCTGGGCTCTACAAGAAAGCTAGCTTAATATGAGCTAGGGAGCAATGCAGGGGCGAGCCGTAAGCATAGCAATGCAGGGGTGCCGCAAGCAGCAAGGCAGGGGCAAACCGGAAGCAGCATTCCTCTGCGGTCTTTGGTTCAGGTTCCTGCTTTAGTCTCTGCCCGACTTCTCTCAATGGTGGACGTGAACTCGAAGTGTAAGCCATGTAAATCTCTTTTCTCCTAAATTGTTTTCGGTCAGAGAATCTAGAACAAGACATACGTGCCAGAAACTAGTAACAGAAACCAAAATTACATTTCCTATTATAGCACAACCCCACATAGGATCCACTAAGTTACATTGTGTCCGATCCCCGCATTTCCCGGGTTGACCTCAACTTTCGTATATCTCTTTAATGGTCTGTGTGAGGAGTTCTTAGAGACTAGCACTCTGAGGGAAACTGCTGGAAGGATTCCAGGTACTTGCTTCCTCGTGATTTGAAGGTGGATTAGTTCTACCTGAGCTGCAGTACAGATCAAATCTCTCATTCCCACACAGCGACACTCCCGGACTCTCCCCTACCCTGCCAGCACCGGGCACCATCCCGCTTTCTAGTTTTCCCTGGTTAGTGGCTTCCCAGGTTAACTGCCTTACAGCCTTACGCCATGAGGTGATCTCTCACCCCGCCTTAGTTTGATTGTGGCCATTTCTTTGATTGTGAATCTGCATTTTCTTTCTGATCATTGCTAGACTTGTTAAATTTCCCGTTTCAGGAGTCTTTGGCTATATTTCGCCCCTGTCACAAGTTTCTTGAGTGTACAAGTTTGTCGTATGCTCCAGTTGCTGACTCACTTCTACATGACACAAACTGCCTTCCATCTCACACCCTCAGTGGAGATTGAGTTCATTCAGGGTGCTGTGCTGTAGCCATATGCAATTTCTCCAACCCCATTCAGCCTAGTAACAGAAGCCCTTTTCAAGTTAGGTCTAAACTTTGTTGAAAATAATTCTCTTGCTACTACTGAGAAGGAACCTGTGGGATCTTGTGTCTCCCCACCAGATTCTCTGCCTCAAGCAATGAATGAGTTGGACCACACACAGAGAAGTGGTAGTGAGAGTCTTAGCGAGACAGACACATAGACACAGTGTCTTGGAGGTCACTGAGAATGAACCCCTCCCTCGTGGCCTGGGCGGCCATGTTTCCTGTCAGTTTCAATAACTTAGGGGGGGGGCGGGGGTAGGGGCATCTGGTTAAGGCAAGCTACTTCCTCCTTGTCGAGAGGATAAACTTCTCAATTCGGCCTCAAGCCTTGGGAATGGAGCTGACATTAAAAAAAAAAACGACTCCAATATCACACACCATTGTCTCCTCTTTTTCAGAGTGAATCCAGTGGGGCCTGTCAATCACTTAGCCAGGATTCCCACAGCCCAGAAAAGCTGCTTCAGCAGAAGACACATGAGGGGAGAGGGGAACTAATTACCCCCTTAAAGACATAATGTGCTTGGCCTAACCAGAAACCCCTTTGGTGTCTACACTTACAAAGTTGCCATCATGAAGCCCCGTAGCGCCTGCCTACTTCTTTGAAACCCCCTTAGAAGAACATAGCTTTCTCTTTTTCTTTCAGACACAGGCCAAAGCCTACTTGGGCTTTCCTGGCACCTAAGGCTTCCTTACTCCTTCTCCCAAGCACCTCCTTACCACCCCTTAGCCTCTGAATGGCTGACCTCTTCCTCCAGGCAGATTTTACTGCCTGCCTACCCTGTTCCTCTCTGTGTGTCTCTGTGTCTCTGTGTCTCTGTCTCTGTCTCTTCCTCCCTCCCTCCCCTCTCCCTAATTTAATTGTCCTCAAATTTCCTTCCAAGTCCAGTTTAAAATTAGTTTAGTAACGAGACTAAGAGCCCCAAAGGGCCCCAGGAGCATTAAAGGTCGAGTTATTGGAGTTGAGAGAGAAAGCATAGAGTGCACTCCACAGGACGGAGTAGGGCATGGGCAAGGGTGACTAGAGGTCCCTGAATCTTCTGAGGGGGATTCTTTAGACCAGGCTAGGCAGAAGAGCAGCCGATCTGAGGGGCAGGAATGTGGGGAGGCTGAGCTTGATCCACAGCAGGCATGGACCATCTCTAGGTGATCTAAGTTTGGGCAACTGGGGAATACATCCCGTGTGTGTGTGTGTGTGTGTGTGTGTGTGTGTGTGTGTGTGTGAGTGTGTGTGTGTGTGTGACCCATCACCTTTTAGGAACCGGAAGTGCTGACTGTGCATTATAGGAGGCTATAAGAATCTTAAGTGACTTTTTTTAGTATGGCATTTGGCTTATAATGTCGTATCTATCAGTCCCTGGTCACGTGGTGCTGTTGCTTTGGGGCTATACTGCCACCATAGACCATGGTGTAGGCATTCAGGGGAGGCCTACTGTCCTCATGGTGGTCAGATTGAAGAAAAGAAAAGAAAAGAAGAAGAAGAAGAAGAAGAAGAAGAAGAAGAAGAAGAAGAAGAAGAGGAGGAGGAGGAGGAGGAGGAGGAGGAGGAGGAGGAAGAGGAGGAGGAGGGGGAGAGGGGAGGGGAGGGGGAGGGGGAGGAGGAGGAAGAGGAGGAGGAGGGGAGAGGGGAGGGGAGGGGGAGGGGGAGGAGGAGGAAGAGGAAGAAAAAGAAGAGGAGGAAGAGGAGGGAAAAAGGAAGAGGGGAAGGCCAGGGTCTCAAGGCACATTCCCCTCAACCTAATATCCCCCATTACTGAGTTCCATCTCTTACAGATTCTACTGCCTCCCAATAGCACAACAAGCTGCTGGCCTAAACCTGAACCATGTGGACCATTAGGGAACATTCTATATCCAAAATACAGCCACAATTAAATGCAGACTAATCTACCCCAATGCCACATGAGAGTCACTTCTGTGCAGAGGTTCGATATCTGGTGTTTCCTCTTCCTTATCCTACAATTTCAAGGTCGGCCTGCAGAATTTTCTTAGGCATATCTAGAAAATCATATCGGAGCTTGGTGGGATGGAGCACTTGCTGAACAGACCCAGGGACCTGTGCTTGGATCTCCAACATCCACAGGAAAGGACTCATGCCTGCAATCCTAGCATTGAGGGGCAGCAGCAGGCAGACAAGGAGTCGACTTTGCTTTGGTTCAGGGAGATGAGGCAGTGAAAACCCTTGCTGGCCAAAGAGGAAACAGCACAGTGGCTGTCATGGTTCACATCCTTGGAAGCCAGCCATGGGCTCTACAGACACACAAGAGACCTTTGACTAAGCCAGGCACCTACAAAGGGCTGAGCTAAGGGGTGTGGATAAATACCCCACAGAAAGCTGTGTGCACAGCAGGGGGCCGAGAAGGCAGCCAAGCCTTCTCAAGTGGCCTAGCACTCGAGGCAATGGGAAGCCAGTGGGACCTTGGTTGGATTGAGAGAATGAGGCTCTGTGGGCTTGGGGACCGGGAGCCATGGGGTGACTGGGGTCATGAAGGGCAGATGCTGGCAGCCGCCTGTGAAGACAGAACGCGTTAAGTTGGAAAGCAGAAAAGAGTTGAGACCCAAAAGCTCCGTCCGTCCCCTGAGGCCTTGGTTCTGCTGTGCCCATTTCTCACCCATAGGGACTGAGGTGATCCCCAGAGAGACGATAACCCAGGGAGAGAGAAAGATCCAGAAATTTAGTTTGGGGTTATTTTGTTAGTTTGTTGCTCGTTTTGTTTTTGTTGTTATCTGAGGCTGGGTTCCACTGTGTAGCCTTGGCCGACCTGGACCTTGCTATGTAGACCAGGGTCGCCTCGAATATATAGAAATCTGACAGTTTCTGTCCCTGCCCCCGCCCCTGCTTGGCCCCTCCCCTGCCCCGTCCCCGCCCCCGCCCCTGCTTGGCCCCTCCCCTGCCCCGTCCCCGCCCCCGCCCCTGCTTGGCCCCTCCCCTGCCTCTCTTGCCTCCAAAGCTCTGGGATTTAAATGTGTGTGCCGCCATGCTCAATTCAGGAAAGTGTAAGTGTTAAGGCAAACATTGTGTTGAACGATGGGTATTTCGTGGTAATAAATGACTGTAGTTTATTTTACCCGCGATATTGTGTACAGTGTTGTATACATTTCACATCTATTTATGAAATGTTTACCTTCTGAACACTGGATTTAAGCATCTCAAAAGGAAAACTCTGAGGGTGTTTGGTGTGCTACTCCAGTAAACATTGATGTAGCACACTCGGGCAGGTAAGAAATTGAGGCCTCACGAAATCAAGTTTTGCTTCCCTCAAATTGAATTAGAGGCGAGCAGCTTAGGACTGCTGAATGACCTCTGGCTCTGAATGTGAGCGGGGTTTTTGAGCGTGCTCTGGAACAACCCTCCTGAGATCACAGCCCTGCTTCCAGGGCTCTTCTGAATCACAGAAGCTGAACCACAAATAGAGAACTTCCCAGGGTGATGCCTCTACCATACAGAAAATGCATAGCACACCAACGGTGGCCTGGAGCCTTATCGCTGCTCTGCGACTCTTTGTCAGATAGAGTCCAGCCTTTGTGCAGGGGACCTGAGACACTCGCATGGTGCTACTGTTGCCAGAAGTTTTAGGCTTTGAGCCCCGGCAGCTCTAGCAAGCTAGGCTGCTCACATACACCAACTAAATACACAAGTGACATTAATAGAAAGAAGTGCGCGCAGAGGGGATGGGGGGGGGGATTCAATATGGGCCCAGGGGTTAGAGGAATAAATAAGGTGGTGAAGGGACTCCTGCGTGCGCAGCTCAGCAGCCCTGAAACGGCAGGTGGTTCCCGGTTCCCTGACCCATGGCTATCTTGATTCTAGTCCCACCTGCAGAGCTGTCTGACAACCTTGCAGAGCAGGGTGCAAGTTTTCCTGGCAACCAAGATCCTCTCCTGATAGGCACCTGGCTTCAGCCTTTTCTTTCCCAGAATGATTTCTGGGGAAATTACAGTTCCTTGGGGATCCTTGTTTGGATATCGGGTAGCCAATGGGAGCCTTGTTTCTGTCAGGATGCTTATAGTATATTGCTTTAGCAGAGGCAAGAGGGTTGAGATCCTAGACACATGGTAAAAAATCCAATCTCAAAAAAAAGGGGTGGGGTGGGGATTTAGCTCAGTGGTAGAGCGCTTGCCTAGCAAGCACAAGGCCCTGGGTTCAGTCCTCAGCTCCGGAAAAAAAAATCCTCTAAGGAAAAGCAGATTCTGTTTCTGAAAGGCTACACCCCACTCTCCTTGGTGCAGACAGAGCTTTCTGCAAATCCCAGTGGGGGAAGTGCTAGCCGTCCCCCTCACCTAGTCCCCTAACGCTTTAGCCAACCTAGAGGCAGGCAGTTCTGCTCTGAGGGCCTCAGGCTGGCTCTCAGCTGGTACTTGTGTGTGGCTCTACTTGCTAAAGGCCTCTGTCCCATCCTGGCCTCTGGGCATTGGATCCAGGCAAGTGTCCAACCCAGACTTCTCCCAACCTGCTGACTTGTCACAAGCCTCTTTGAACCACCTTCCCGTGGTATGCACAAGTTTTGGCCACGTTGTCCTTAGCTCGTGTCTCGGTATTCCTTTATTTGTTCAACAGGTGGCCCTGTGCCCTACTGTCCATACCACTTGACCATTGTCATCCTGGCATTCCGTTGCCAAGGGGAATAGGAAACTCCAGAAGATTCACAATCAGCCCTATACTCACAGTGAACGGTAGACCCCATGCTGATCTCAGTCACCAGTTCCAGATCAGGTTCCTCCAGTACTGAGGTTGGGGTGCAAAGCCCCATCCCCAGGCCATATCTGCTCTAATCCCCCCCAGCTCACAAGGCGGGAATGATTTCTACATTTATAAATGACTGAGAAGACACCAAAGTAAAAATCATCTGGGGACACACAAAAAGTGAGGGGCTGGAGAGATGGCTTAACAGTTGAGAGCACTGACCACTCTTACAGAGGACCAGGCGCAGTTCCCAGCACCGTGTGGCAGCCCACCGCTGTCCCTTAGCTGTCCCTTAGATCTGACTCCCTCTTCGGTCTCTGTGGGCACCGCAGGTACATGGTACACAGTCTCGAGTGCGGGCAAACTCCAAAATGCATCAAGTGAAATAACTCTCTTTTGTAAAGTCCAACTTTCTGTGTCCATGAGGGTCTATGAGGACTGTCGCGTGTGTCGCGTGTTCCTTTGACTGCGTTTGTGCTTCCACCGCAGAACTGATAATTCCGACAGAGACTTGAAGCCTACAACACTGAAAAGTTTTATTGTCTTGCCTTCCGCAGGAAAAAGTTGTTGTCCAACCTCTGGCCCAGGTTAAGCCCTCCCTGACCTGATGGATGGATGCCTCGAAGGTGAGTGAGCTAAGTAGTCTACAGAGCTGAACCATCGGTTTTCAACTCTGATCTAGCTCAGTCTCCTTGGCTTCTCTTTTCTCTAGGCCTGGAACCATTTTGTCCTTTCTTGTGACTACTTGTCCAGAGCGTCAAAATTTAACACTCAGTTAAGAATGCCTGTTTATTCCTATGTGTACATATGTGACAATGATTAATGAAGAGGCCATGAATCTGAAAGATAGCAAGGGGTAGGTTTGTAGGAGGGCTTGGGAGGGGGGAGGAAAAAAGGGGGAATGATGTAACTATAATTATTTCAAGAAATAGAAGAAATAATTTAAGCTCCTTAAAAAAAAAAAAAAAAACCCTCATGACTTTGCCATGCCTCACTGCGGTCCCAACTGTCAATGAGCACCTATCAAATCTTTTTGTCACTTGCTAAAATTTCCCAGAAAGACATGGAACTAACCAACTTCTGCATCTAAGTGTGCCGGGTTATGAGTTAAGCAAATGACAGGCCTGTGAACAGGTAAGGGCACACAGGGCAGCTTGTGACCCGAAGCTGTCCTTTGGGCTTCCCCTACTAGGGTATGGGAATGACAGAAAGTGAGAGAAATTTGCTTACTAAGCAGAGATGCATGTAAAATTAATGCTATGCATAAACTTACTGGTCGAGCTTGAGAGCAAAGATGGGAGAAAACAGAGAAAGACCCCATGAATAGTAAGTAGCATTAGAGTTAGGGCTGCAGATGTAGCTTGCTGGTGAAGTACATGGCTAGCGTGAGTTCCTAGTTTCAATTCCCAGTATTGCCTCCATCAGCCCACAAAAGAAAGAAAGAATGAACAAAAGAAAGAAAAAGAAAGACGGAGAGACAGACAGACGGACAGACAGAAAGAAAGAGAAAGAAAAAAGACAGACAGACAGACAGACAGACAGACAGTGAGTAAGTCAAGGGAACCTGTTGTTCATAGAGGTAGCCAGGAAGGAAGGCAAGATGGCTACAGAAGTCAGCAGCAGTAGGCTATGTATGTGTTGTATCCAGGGGTTTCATGGAAGCCAAACAGGCAGGAAAACAGGTGATGCACACTTAATATACCAAGAACCAGTGGATACGCGTCTCATCCTGGGAGGATATGTTCCAGACCTAGAAGGCAGAGCACTTACAGCTAGTCCGGTTCTTTAAACTGAAATAAAAACACTAATGCCAGTGGGGAACTAAAGGACCAAAGTGGGAGGGGGGATATTCCAGGGACAACATTAATGTCAACAGAGAGACTCAGGATCAGTAGACCAATAGTGGTACAGACACCTTGAGACTGCCCCACCCGCAACATACTTCTCACCTGAGCACTATGGGTAAGTCTGCAGTGTGGGACACCCACACCCATTTAAGAGATGGGAAGAGAGCATGTGAGGGAGCACTTGCAGAAATATTTGTGGATGACTCCAGCTGACCTTACCACGTTGTATTTAGCAGGAATTGCTGGGAGGATAGTGAGGGACCTTAGTCAGTAAAACCAAAGTGTTCTTGGTCTATTGGATGACTTCAGCTAGAATCTAAAACTATCTGTACTGTACAGGGAGGAAGGCAGAAGAAAACCCAGACAGTCAAGTTCTTTCCGTCACAGCCTACAGGCTGAACTGTTAGCCTATCTATGGGAAACCTAAAGAGTATCATTGGGTTACGCTCTACCTGGGGAAGCCAAATAGCTAAGAGACCCAACCTACCCTGGGACCTAGGAAGACAAGAAGCTTAAATAAGGTCTTCTAGGGCCAAGACTCCCTTCTGTGTCAAACAGTGGCACTATGGGAGCCCCTTACACTGAGTTTTTAGATGTCTGAATTACTTCTGTTGCCTCTGAGTTCGGTAGATAACTTTAGCCAGAATCAAGAGAAGTTTGGCCAATTAGCTAAGTGAATGCTAGGAAGGACTTTTCATTGGTAAAATTCGTGGTCTGTGAAATGGTCTTCAACTGTTGAATGGTATTAGTGCAAATGGGTTGGGCTATATCTCTCCTCAGGCTGCCTGTGCTCTTGTATGAGGTAGGGATAAGACCTTGGCCAGTCTTTACTCAGAACATCAGATGAGAGGCTCTGAATGTGTCTTACATTCGGTCATGAATCTGGATGATTCTGGTTCTGGTGTTGACATCTGCTCTTGAAACTGTTGTTCCACATCTGTAAAGAGAACTTCATTAAAGAATGACTAGAGGGGGCCAGGCATGAACGCATAGGCCTTTGATGCCAGCATGGGACGCAGGAGCAGGAGGACCTCTACCAGTTTGAGGCCAGCCTGGTCTATATAGCTAGTTGTAGGCCAACCAGGACGACATGGAGAAATCTGTCTCAAACAATAATAACAACAACAATAGTGCACCTGAAAGGTTAGAGAGCCTAATGCCGCTCACCTTCCAGACCCAGACGAGCAAATGTTTTTCCATCTCCATGTTAATAACAAACATTCATTTGGGTTAAGACCTTCATAATAAATGTAAAAGACTCACTCTGGCACATCGTTTGAGGGACAGCCTACCCTGGGGTGGGGACATAGGGGATGACTTTGAGAGTATTTATAGTCATGAGACTGGAGCAGGAGACAGTGTCTCACTGTTCAGTTAGCTTTCTCCCTTTCCTTTCCATTTAGTCTAGGATCCTTCCAAATACAGCCACGGGAGTGTTTCTTGGTGATTCTAAGTCCAGTGACGTTGACAATGGTCATCACTACTTGATAGTAAGTATCACAGGGAAATGGGATCAGACCCTACCTTATCATGGCCACGAATAGATGATCATCAGGCGGGGGAGTGGAATGTTCTCTGGGGCCTGGGCAGCGTTCATTCACTCGTCCGTCTGGCCAAACGTTCACGTAGGGTGCCCGCTTGCCTGGTGTGTCCTTGAAAATGAAGCCTCAGGCTGGTGTGTTCTCCTCCCTCAGGAAGTTTGCAGTCCAAGAGCTTTGTGAAAAGCAACAGCGATCAGGGTTGAGTACCTTGGCGGGAGAAATACTGAGGAGTGGGGGCAGGGCGAGGCAGAGGATTCAAGAGATTCAAGAGTGGAAGGTTAATGCCAGTTTTTGCCAGGCTGGAAAAGTTTCAAGGGCGGGGATTCATCACACAAACCAAATGCCGGAGGCCCCCGTGTTTGGGTTCCTATTATAGAATTTATAGCTCAAGGACATCTTTGAGATCCCATGGCCGCTGTCCTTACATCAGTTTGGGACCAGCTGACACCTGGTCCTCTCCTATTTTTATCCCAGAGGGCAGCGAGGTTCAAACCCACAAAATACAGTTGGCAGATTTCATCCCCCAGAGACTAAACATGGAGGGGTTCAGTGACTTGCCCAAGGGCATTTATCGAGTCAACAGTTGAAATAGGAACAGAACACAGTTAGCAGATGCTGGGGCCAGGTGACTCCCCCTTCCCTCAGTGTCTGCTATAGGAGGAATCATCTTGTGAGGTATCAAATGGCCCGAGTCTTTTGATGAGTGTGCAAATCAAAGAGCAAATGAGAAGGGTGGGTGTCAAATTCCCCTTGACGTAACCCCTTCAGACTATGCAGCAACCAACGTGAGAAGAATGTGACCGAGGTTGTACTAAAAGCAACGTTTTCCTAAAAATTTCCTCTCAGAGAACTAGTAAACAGGAGGGCTGGCCCCGAGTGTCAGCCTAACGGGAACGGAGGAAGAGTCAAGGGTGCATTAATTAGCTTAGTGTTCTAGAGAGTCAAAATGACTGTCTGCACTTGATGCTTTTTATAGTTGAGTGTCCCGTGTCGTTAGTCATGGAGGGTGTGGGAGACAGAGGTTTTCATTGGGTTATGACTGTTAGGGCTGTGCAGGGTAGAATGGGGATGGGACTCAGGGTCCCAATCCTGCAAGGCAAAGGCTTGTGAGCCACGGCCTCATTCTGAGAGGTTTGTCTTAAACACAGGTCATTAAGATGAGACTTTGGTGGGCTGCCCAACAACTGGATGAATCCTGGCTGCCCAGATTCCTGCTGATAAAATAGAAGGTGAAAGTTCCTATTCAAAAGATGTTCTGTGATTCACTTCACCATGTGGCAAAGAGAACATGGCCTGTATGTTGTGAGTCTACCTGGCCCTTGCTACACTTTGGATTTGATGTACCACCACAGACCCATGTGTTGAAGGCATGCTCGTCAGGCAAGGCTATTGTGGGGTGAGGTGGGATGTAGCAGAGAAGTCCTAGATCACTGGATGTGTGCCCCCCCAGAAGAGGCACACATGCTCTATGTGGTGCCCACTCTCTTCTCCTTTGCTTCTGGCCACGGTGTGATTGCTCATACACACTTAAGAGCAGGCTTTGCCTCCTGCAACCTTGCCAGAAATTCGTCTTCCTGGTTATGGAGTGGAACCTTTAAGACGATGAGGTGGAAAACCTTTCCTCTTTGTAAGTTGATTGTCTTGTGCGTTTTGTTATAGTGACAGAGATATCCCTCTCACCAACATCTGTGGGAATGACAAAGAAATAGGCTGTTAAATTTTACGTGAGGATCCCTGAGAAGTATGATGTGGCCTGCAGAATTCCACATCTAGCTTCTTTCGGATGGAATTTCTAAAAGAAACCTCTGGCTTCCTTGGCCCTGGAGAGTGATGATTTGGCTTTTCCCTCCATGTGGCTCTCTTAACCAAGACAGGGTGTCGTCTGCCTCCCTGTCCTTCTCTTCCCCACAGCCAGGCACAGCCTGGACTAGGTCTCTCCAGTTAGTCTTTTTATAATAAAAACAAAGCCAAGATGGTTTTTCATGGTTTCCTTTGGCTAAGGTGCAGAATACCCAGATAGACTGAGAAACGACTATTTTCTGTGTTTGCTACAAATGTCTCTGGAAGTCCTTAACACTTAAATTTGTAGACTGAACGAAGAATAAGGGTCTTTGGAGTGTAGTTGGACATGATCTAATTCATTGAAGAAACAAACTGCACAAAAGATGTGGAGAAAGGGTGAGTTTTACCATCTGTTTGAGCCAGGGAACCCCTCTCTCCCCGTCTTTAAACATCAGTCCTGACTTGAGAGCCCTCAGGCTCACACTGGGGTTCACACCCCTGGTCTTCCTTGTTCTTCATCCTGCAGACAGCAGACTGGAGGGCTTCTTGGTCTCCACATTGACGAGGCAGTCTCTAATAGTTTCACGTGTGCTCTGTTACTCTGCCTCTCTGGAGAGCACAGACACAGCTCCCTTAATACCTTTCTGCTTCAAAGAGAAAGGGAAATTAGTCGTTGATCGTAGACTATTCCTTGGTTGTAGACCATGTGCTGAGACCTCCTCCAGCCTTGATTTTATAAATGCACAAAGCACAGTGTCAATATCACAAAGTGAGGAACATCAGCGCTTCTGAACAACGAGCAACTAGAAAGCTGCCAGCCTGGCTCCCTCCTCATCTCACAGGTGCTTAGTAGATGCGCTATATTGTATCAAAATGTATCGAAAGCCCAGAGCCCTTTCCCAGGATTCCGAAAGGTTCGTAACATGAAACTAGCTCTTTCTAGAACAAACAATTTAGGAAGAAGATTCTACTTAATGAAAGAAGTTCCTCTTGGCCAGGTGGCCAGGTGGGGCGCACCTTTGATCCCAGAACTTGTAGGGCAGAGACTGACAGATCCCTGAGTTTGAAGCCAGCGTGGTCTACAGCCACAGCTACACAGAGAATCAATCCTTTTCTACAGAAAAGGAGAGGGGGGAAAGGGGGGAAGAAAACGGGTAAGGAGAAAAGTTCCTCTGGATGGGACAAATCCTTTGGTTTTCTATCAGGCTACAGGAGAACCTAGAAGTTAGTTCACAGAGAATGGAATCTCTTCTCTGAGATCTAGACTGGCACATCCAACTGTCCACTGGACATTGCCCCTTAGCTGCATTCCAGAACCCACGTCTCCACTTCCACACTGCCAGACGGCTTCAGCTGCAGTGTCCCTTCAATGATGCCGCCATTTTTATGTTCAAACAAACATCCAATCTAGAAACAAGGGAACCATCTTAAGCCTTTTTCTGTCACCTCCTCCTCCACCATCCTACTAAGTCCTGGAACCCTACCTCCTAAAGGCCGACTGTATCTGACTACTCCTGCCCACCACAGCCGTGGCTGAGGCTACCAGTCTCACTTCAGGCCTCCAACTCTTCCCTGCCTCTGTTTCCTAGTGAGTGGAATAATCCTTCCAGAATGCAAATTGGATCCTGTCACTGACTGGTCTGGGGCAGGGAGTCACAAAGTGGCTCTGGTGAGGACAAAGGCCACATGAAGCTTGCAAAGAGCCCCCTTGCTTGAACTGTTTTCTCTGCCACCTCCTCAATCTTTGAGCTATGAAAATGAGGTCCTGGGTGAGCCAGTCGTGTGGCCGATTGCTGACCCCCAGACCTCAGCTCCGAAGCTCCGTCTTACCTTACATGTTCTACAGCATAGCCATGTCTTGCTCAGAGCTCTTGCCTACTTGCCGGTGAAAATCCCTATTCCGGTATTTGGCTGTAGCTCCCACTGAGAATGTCTGTTCCTCATTATTTTACAAAAAAAGCAAAAGGATAAAGACCGAATATCAGATCGGTTGTTGCCCCATGACTTGGGGGAGGGGCGAAGGTCACGGTGAATTTGTGAAGCAACTTCTCAGGGTGACGAAATGTTCTGTGTCTTGACTTGGGCAAAGGTTATACTACCTTACGCTATTGTCAGAAACAATAAACCCTGTACACTTTAGACAGGTAAATTGGGGGCTGGTGGGATGGCTCAGCAGGTAAAGGCAGCGGCCACCAAGCCCAAGGACCCAATCCCAAGGACCCAAATGAAGGAGAGGGAACTGACTCTCACAAGTTACCCTCTGACCTCCATACCTCTCACAGTGGCATGCATGTGCCTCTCCCTGCCGCCACTCCCCGCCCCCAAAATAACTAAATAAAATGAGCGGTGCTTATTATGAAGACTACCTCAAGAAAGATAGTTTTAAGAAAAGTTATGTTTCCTGAAGACAGATTTAATATTTAGGGGACTGCTTGACCCACATAAAGGGATGCAGTGGGCAACTGTTAAATGAGTGAAGTTTATTCCCGCTCTCATAACTTTTTGTATAACTGGCATTACTTTTTTTTTTCTTTTCTTTTTTTCGGAGCTGGTACTTTTTTTTCTTCCAGAAGTGGTACAAACCTTGGCACCTCATCTTCGGGACTTTCTCCAATGAAACGTGCAAACCTGAGCTCATCCAGTGGGGGAAGATGCTTTGAGGATAACTCAGGAAGAGCCATGACATCGACAGGCAACGGCAGCTGAACCCACCATGTACGCCATGTACGTACGGCAGAAGTGAGGGCTGAATGCCCATGGGTGGAGATTTGACGAGGGAGGATTTGAGGTCCTCTGTCCTGAGCGTTCTCTTCTAGAGCCTCGGAGCTCTGGACTGAGCATGTCCTGTGCGTATGGATGGCCCATACTCCTGGTTCCTTAAGCTGTGCTCTCCATCATGGCTCCCCAGTGCCCGGCAGCTCAAGCCAGGCAGGGGCTCCGGCTCAGACCATGAGCAGCAGCCAGGAAGCCATCGAGGATGCAGACAGACAGCCTGGAACGACCATAGGCGAAGGCTAGGCCTCCCTCACACTGACCCAGCCATTCAGGTTGAGAATCCTTTATGGGAATTTGCATTGGCACTCCCTCTCAAGAGCAAAAGAATATCTTGAGCTGAGAAAGATCAGCTGAGTGAAATGAGGTAGAGATGTGGCAAGAAAGAAGGCTGGAGCTGAGGGCCAACTGTAACTTTGTCCCTGGGCTCCCCAACTGAGTCTTTCGGGCTGACGTCCCCAGTTAAGAATTGTATCCTCCCAATATAACAGCCGTGACTACTTGTAAGGGACCCTGGAGATCAGGCTTAGTAACCTTCCTTCATGGAAGATGTGGGGTCGGACACTGGACCCTTACCTGGGATTCTTGGCCACTCCTTCCTACATCTCCAAGCTTGTTAATGTGACCTGCCCGACTGCATGTGGCATTGTGGTTTGGAGAGCTGCAGTACACACAGACGGTGGAAGGTCGAGGGAAGGCCATCCCTGCTACGGAGAAGTTATCAGTGCCCGGGGTCCCCTGCTCCTGTAGGTAACCCTTCAACCCTGCTCTGTAAATTCATTGGCTCCCACATTGGACCCCCTGAAGGCGGGACCTGTCCTTCTGGTTTATCCTTGATGCTCCATAAAGCAGTAGATATTTGTCTGCATCTCCCGGGAAAAGCGTTCTGTGAACCCTGTGCTGTGTGGAAAATGTACTCTCAAGGCCCTGTTGGCTTAGCCCATTTTAGGAAAATAAACAACAACAACAACAACAACAACAACAAACGCACAAACAGAAAACAAGCAAACGGAAACCCCGTGTGGATGGGTTTCCCGAAGGTCACTCAAGTCATGTCGTCATGGCCTTTGAAAGGTGGCGGCTTCTCTCCCGCTCTTCCAGATGCACACAATCATGTCGTGCTGCTCAACGTCACTGCTTTCCTCGTGTGCAGCTGGTGGAGACTGCTGACGAATGCCCAGAAGGCCTGGGTGGCCGCTGGCAAGCCTGACTATGTCCAAAGGAAATGACGTCATAAGAGGCTTCGGGCTTCCGGGGGCTGCTGGGAAAGCCTAATTAGCCGCGCACACCACTGAGAAGCTATGAATTTTCTGAAGGAAATAAACGGAGGAAGGAGTAACTATGACAGTCATGAAATAAACGGAAGACCGGAAAGGCTCGCCTGGAGCGGACCTTAGCTTGCCTCCGGCCTTCACTCCGAAGTGATCACGGCCTGAAATTAGTGACTTCCTCTGCTAACTCTTGACAGCTGCTCAGCTCAGCCAGGCGTACGTGACTTTCACCTACCGCAACCAGCCTCTCTGAACTCAGTGACATCTCCACGGCAACCACATCAGGTTTCTCCACTGATGTTGGGACAGAAAGGGAGAAGAAATTGAAGTTTTGTTTGAGGGGGCTGAACCCTGAGCTGTCAGGGGGAAGGGCGATGAGAGGTTCTAGGTATTGTCCTCCATTTTTTTTTTTTTTTTTTGATGAGCTCCAGGGTTTTTCTCAGTGAGAGTGGGAGATAGATAGCAGTTTTGCGTTTTACTGCTCACGGAGGAAGAGGAATCTCTCTTGGATGCTGTCGGAATGACAAGGAGGAGGTTTAGGGAACACTGTGCACACCAAGGCCTTTCTGTGAGTGCCGGCCCTGGACCACACACTGCAGAGGTCGTTTACCCAGGAGAATGCAGACTGAAGAGAGGTGTCACAAAGCAGGAGTCCAGAGAGAGTCCAGTCCTGTCCCCAGAGCTGGGGCAGCTGAGGCTTACAGCCAGCTTCACTGTATTCTCCGACTCACCTAGGCTTAGTCCTTGCCGTTCTGCTGGGTGACATTAGGTAGCCTGGAGCACCACAGCAGGTCAGACTGAATCAGCAGTCTGTTGACAGTTTATGGATACGGCAGTCACCGGGAGAGTCACCTGGAGAGTCAAGAGTTTCCACCTCCCAGGAGCCACACCCTTCCTTCCCCGAGGGTCAACTTGGCCTGCATGACTGGGTTCTGGTCCACTTCCCAGTTCCAGACTGGGCCTTGTTCATTGCGTGCATCTGCCTTTGTCACTGTCTCATTACCCCAGGGGCATTCCTCTTCTCCAGAAACCCCTGAGAGCCACCCTCTTCCTATGCCGGACTTACTTTTGCTAGCTGGCGGCTCTTGTGCTGTCTGTCTGCCTCCTGCAGAAAACTGGGCCCTCTCACTTCCTCGAATGACTGTTGTCTACATTTGTGTGGGGCCCCTGGAGATAGGACCTTAGGCTACCTGTACCTCTTCCTGTAACTATCCCCAAACACCTCTCAGCTTTGAGCAGGATTTTCATAGATGAAGGATGCTTCCAAAACAAGGAAACCCAAACCTTCCTCCTTCCCAAGCCCAAGTGGGCTATAACAGCAGCATCCGAAATGGGTCTTTAAAGCTATCCAACGTGTAGAAGAAAGCACAACCAGGGCATAGGGGGCTAACTTCTTCCCCCTCATCAGACCTCAGTAAAGCTGCCCCAGCTATTCATCCCCACTTGGCAGACCATCCTGGTTGGACAGATGAGCTCTCTCTGGGCCACCTGGGCCACTGGCAGGTTTGCACACCAAACCTTCCTGGAACTGGGTTGTGTAAATACAACGAATACCGTCCTAAGGTTCTTAAAGTAAAAAGATTAAAACTAACATTTACTAAACATAGCCACTCATTATTTGCAAAATAAGGGAGGCAGGAGGAGTGTAAAGGGATGGGACATGGCAAGGTCTTGGAGGAGCTTGGGACTTTTAAATGAGATAATGTTAAATAGTTTTAAGCAGGATGTAATCAGATGGGACTTTAAGAAAACCGTTGTGCCGTTAAAGGGCCAGAGAATCGAGGGCTCAGAGACCAAACGTGCCAAGAGGCTACAGTGCTAGTAGCTCCAAGAGGAACACTGTGGTTTGAAGGCATCCAAATATTAAAAAATCAATTCAAGAATCAGGAGTTGTCACTCAATAAAGGCTGATTTGGCTGGGCACTGTGGTGAGTGCCGAAGAGACAGAGACAGGAGGCTCGCAAGCTGGAGGCCAGTTTGGGGCTACATATTTGTAATTAGAGAGATGGTTCGGTGGATTAAGGTGCCCGCCCCCCAAGAGTTTTGACAACCTGCGTTACATCCCCCGTGGAAGGAGAGAACCAGCTCCGAAGGTTGCCCTCTGGTTTTGGCACGTACACCATGGCACTCCTGTGTGTGCACGCACACATGTTTAAAAATGGTTGTTCTGTTGTTTTGGTTTTGGTTTGGTTTTTTAAGGAGATTAGGTCGTGGGGTTTCTGCCTCTGTGAACTGGTTAATGCTATCATGGGAATAGGTTAGTTATGTTGAAAGTAGGCTTAAAACAGTAAGCTTAACCCTCTTGTATTTCCTTGATTATTTTGAGACAGGGTCCCTCTAACATAGCCCTGGCTATTCCAGGGCTCACTGTGTCGTTGGCCTCGAAATCACAGATCTGCCTGCCTTTCCCTCCCAAGGCTGGGACTAAAGGATCGTGCTGACACCCAGCGCCTCTTGGACTCTTGCTGTGGACTCTTGCCCTCCTGCCTTCTGCCTCGGATGACACAATATGAAGACCCTCACCAGGGCCATGCTGGCAAAATGTGCTTGAGATTTCCCGGCCTCCAGAACCATTAGCTGTTAAATAAATGTCTGTTGTCTATGAAGTACCCTGTCTGGGGCAGTCTGTTAGAACAACAGAAGAGGAAGACAGGGGCAAGAGGCCTCACGGGCAGCAGGTGCTCAGTGCACAGGGGCGCGCTTCTGGGTCTCCCCTGCCCACACCACCCATTCTTCCTTTACTTCCTGCTGACGTCTCTCCTCTGCCTTCCCCCCTCTTTCTAGGGGCGTCTTTCTCTGCATGCCATGTCTCTCCTGCCCTTTAACACTGTGCCCTCTGCTCTTTTCCTGCTCTAGCTTGCAACGAGGGTGGGGAGAGTCTTGCTTTACACCAAGAAACTTCCACTACCAGTTTTAAGGGGAAGGATGGCCCCAGAACTGGTCTTTCTTCCTGTCTTTTGGAAACAAGTGGACAGATCCTGCCATCGCAGAAACAGACGACCAAAGGCTTCTGGCTCTACCTGGGGCTCCACAGAAGTGACTTATCTGAATTTATTACCCGCCCCACCCCCCTCACCCTTCAGTTTGCAATACTCTGGAAGCTTTTCTTGACCCTCCTTTAACCTAAAATGACAGCTCTCCTGGTGCCCGAAAGCCCACCCATTAAGCTAGTCATTTCTTTTGCGTTAATCATTACTTTACCCTAATGATCCCCCTTTGAACATCAAACTGCTCCTGGAAAGGATGAAAAGCCCTTTGGCTCTCTAAACAAAGAATGGAGGGGAAGCACAGAAAATTCTCAAACTCTCCTGATGAGATTAATTATGACAGGTTACAGAATTAACAATATAAGAGGGGAAAAAGGAATGTTATCAATGTAATTACTTTCTTATATCATCTTTTCTAATTTTCTCTAGAACTGGAGAGGGTGCATTTTAATAACTTTTTCCTTTACATTTTTAATTTTTTTTTTAAGCTATTCTATGTGAATGGGTATTTTGTCTACTTGTGTATCAGCATGAACCTGATGCCCTCAGAGGCCAGAAGGGGGCGTTAGATTCCCCTAAGGACTAGAATTGGAGATGGTTGTGAGCTGCCATTGGGGTGCTGGGAACCCGGATCCTCTGGATGGACAGCCATGGGCTCTTAACTGCTGAGCCATCTCTCCAGTCCCTAATGACTTTTTCTAGGAGTAGACAACCCTGACAGTCTCGTTGCCATGTAAATTCAATGTTACAGTCCTCCAGGGAGTTCTGAGTTCTGTTGCCGTAGTTGAATTTTTTCCAGTTCTTCAGTTTCATATAAATGGCGTTGCTTTGGCTTAATAAAACTCTCTGTCGGGTCACACATACATATGTATGTGTGTATGTATATATGTACATAGGTACCAGCAACCTGTCCATTTCTAACACTGTAGAGAATTATATGAATGGATTACAAGTTCTTTATCTTTTTTTTATCCATTTATTATATATAAGTACACTGTGGCTATCTTCAGACACACAGAGCAGAGCATCAGATTCCATTACAGATGGTTGTGAGCCACCATGTGGTTGCTGGGAATTGAACTCAGGGCCTCTGGAAGAGCAGTCAGTGCTCTTAACCACTGAGCCATCTCTCCAGCCCTATCTTTTTTTTTTTTAACTAAAACTTCTATGAATGTTCTTGTATAAGATTTTATGCATCTGTGCACTAATTTTTTCCCTTGGGTAATATACCTATACCTAGAGATATTATTTGTGTTAATAATTTAATTAATTAATTAATTAATTAAAATGTATTTGTAGTAAATACATTTAGTTATCCTAAAATCTGCTAGAGTTCCAAAATGATGATACTGTTTGTTGTTTATTGAAACAAGGCTAACTTCAAAGCATTCATCCTCCTGCCTCAGCTTCCTTCCTGGGTGTTTGTTTCTATATTGCCACCAGCAGATGTGTGAATGTCAGACATTTTAATGTCCTTGGAGACAGTGGGCGCTTTCAGTGTTTTCAATTTTAGCTGTCCTAGTAGGCAAACCTTTTGTAATATATTTCTCTTCTTGGAGGCATGGATTGCCAAGCCAGGGGTCCTGGTAGAGGAACGGAGGCCTCACAGGAGTGGCAGCTGAGACAGTGGTGTGCCAATGAAGTCTTTTGCTCTAACAATAAACTAGGGGCTATAAACTACAGGAATACTTTATGTAAGTGTCAGCTAAAGAAAGCCAGTGTTCGGGACTATACCACCAGGGGGAGGGAGCTAACCTAGGCTAATTCTGAAGTACTCTGGATGGTGTACATTTGTAGACAGCACTCTAAGCTGACATCTGATGGTCCTGCAGGGAAAGGATCTCCTATGAAGATTCTTGGTTGCAAGTGACAGAATGGAAAAGCGATGTGTTGAAAGGTATGTAGTTACTGACAGAATTTAGAGAGTAGTGTGATCTGACAATAAACCTTCAAATGGACTTCAGTAATGCGTTATGTAATGCTGGGGGTATGGCTGAGTGACAGGGTGCTGGGGGGTGGGAGGATGGTGTGCCCAGAGTTTTCTAACTTGTCATTCTCAGCAAGTCCTCACTACTCCAGGGTCTCCTCACAGTATACTGAAGCCTGTCCCAGGAAGTCCAGGGTGGAGGCAGTAGAAGTCAGGAACTTCAGAGGGAAGAAAATCATAGCCCAAGCATTCCACTCCTGCTCAGGTGTCTGTCTGCCTGTCCATCTTTCTGTCGTCCCATCCTGTCCCATCCCATCCCCCATCCCCCATCCCCCATGCCCCATCTCCTGTCCTCATCCCCATCCCCCATCCCCCAACCCCCATGCCCCATCTCCTGTTCTCACCCCCATCCCCCATCTCCTGTCCCCACCCCTGTCCCCCAGCTAAACACAGGGAGCACATTGCCTAGAACCTTGGAGCTTTGCCAAGGCCAGTGATAATATTTAAGGCTGGGGAATTTTTTTTTAAGTGGTCAGTCCAATATGGAGACACCCTTTCCTCACTCTTTGGTGGCAACCGTGTCTCCAGCTAACAAGTCTGTGAACTTTTATTTACTCCACTGTTCCCAAAGCCAAATCATCAGGAAAATGAGAGAGATCACGAACAAGCAAGAAAGTAAGACCGGGGACGAGCGACTGCGAGGTGCAGGGGTGGATCCAGAAGAGCTGGTGAAAATGTCTCTGCTGAAACGGGCTGGCCTGCTTCGGGGGAGGGAGGCATGCATTTTTGTTCGATGGGGAGAAAACTGGTCTGGGGTTATCATGAATGTACTACTGTATGACCTCAGGCAAGTCACAACCCTTAACCCTCATTTCTCCACCCATAACATGAAGGTTGTTGGCTTGATGAGCAAAGAAAAGTGACCCATTCGGTGATCACACTCTTACTGAGATTCATACCTGTCAGGAAGAGAGAAGGGATCTGTGACACAGTTTGTCTAATGCTCTACTGAAACTCAGGCATGGATTAAAAAAAAACAAACCTCATCCAAATGACTGTTCTCAGTGTTCAAACTATGCAGCCTGTGATTAGCAGAATCTACTTGGCCATAATTGAGCAGGGTAGTTCTAGGGGGAAAAAATTATACAAAATTTCACTAAATGGCCATTCATTTGAAACAAGAGCTTCACAAGACTAACCAGACCTCAGGGACTGGCATACTGCACCCATTACCTAGTACAAGTACCCTCAGTTACCTTCCACTGCAGGGGTAGTGGCTTTCTGGTCACCCATCCACAGCCCACTATAATTTATTTTCTTTGTGGTAAATGGCAAACATGTGTAAATTAGTTAAATGGATTTAATATGTGGCTGTTTTTGAGGATCAAAAATTCGTGACCACGCCTTCCAAGGAGACACATCGGCCCACATGTGGACCTAATCTCCACTTTTGTTTCTTTGTTTTATTTCTGTTTCCTCCAAATGACTTCATTTTCTTGTTGCCGAGGCCAAACGATTTTACTAAGCGGTTGCTTGGGCTTACTTTACGAGCAAACGCTTTGCGTCGACTTTGCATCCCTCCGCTAGCCACCACAGCTGCCGCCAGCTGCAGGTCGAGGGATGGCAAGCTTGTCCAACCCATCTCTTCTCAGAGAAAGCCGGGGCAAGCCATGCTTCCAGTCCACGCCGACTTTGATGATGACAAACACGTCATTAGCACCGAGGAGAAACAGTGCTTTAAAGTCATGACATGGTTACTCTTCTGCACTTGGCACGGCAAGACGACAAGCGTCACTACAGTCTGGAGCACATAAGAAGGATGTTTGACATAACTATTAAAACAAGAAAGAGACCAAGGCAGAAGGAAGCAAACCCTTCCCAGACGAGACAAGAAGAATGAAAGGAGTATGTGACCGATTTGGTTAGGCAAACCTTTTAAAGTTCCAGGCTCAAAGTCCAAGCAGAGAACCGAGAGATAAAAAGTTACCATCTATAACTCACCTCCAAGTCCACGAGAGACCAACCACTCAACAGGGCTAACAAAAGATACATAAAAACAAGAGCGTCTGGAGGGAAAGGCAGAGCTCTGATTCTTGTAGCAGTTTCAAATTAAAGCACTATGACAGCTTTCACCTGAGGGACAAACAGAAGGAATAAATAAAAGGAACCGGAACATAGCACCATATATATTTTTTGTTTAGTTTTTTTCCCCTAGCACAAATAATTCTTCTAAGAACACCCGGGAACACAGACTTAGAAGACATACATTTTATATAACGTAGGTGGTATAAACAAGGAGGTAGATTTTACATGATTTTTTTAAAGGCAGCAGCTCTGACAGCTTAGTCTCCTAAAATACTGCACAGCACCATCTTTCCATGTGAGCTATAAGAGATGTCCACCACTGTCATTCAAGAGTGGTTTCCGGGGCTGGAGAGATGGCTCAGTGGTTAAGAGCACCCGACTGCTCTTCCGGAGGTCATGAGTTCAATTCCCAGCAACCACATGGTGGTTCACAACCATCTGTAAAGAGATCCGATGCCCTCTTCTGGTGTATCTGAAGACAGCTACAGTGTACTTATATATAATAAATGAATAAATCTTAAAAAAAAAAAAAAAAGAGTGGTTTCCTCCCTCTGAAGACTCTGCTGAAACTGAATCTACGGTGAGGGTGAGCATTTACTCTCACTCTGGTGCTTAGAGGCAGGGCCTTGGGAGCTGATGGGGAGAGACAAGGACACCACCATTGAATCTTTGTGGCCTTACAAGAGGGAGAACAGAATAACATAGAGGAGTAGAGGCAAGCCTAGATGTGCTCAGGTGTGCATGCACCAACATAAAAAGACGCCATATGGTGTCCTAAGCCCTCTCAGGTTTCCACTACCAAGGTCATAGACATGGGTCATGCCAGAACTGTGAGCCAAAATAACTCTTTCCTTATACCTTACTTAGTCTGCCATATTGGGCTATTAGCAACAGAAAACAGATAAGACATTCCCTCTGATCCCACAATTACCATACAACCTCAAAATCAGATTCTTGGACATTTATCTCAGGAAAAACCATAACTATGTCTACACAAAATATGTATTTTTTCCCTATAACTCCGTATTTAAAGCAGTCCATATGTTTGGAAAGGGTCGACTGGCCAAGCTGTGCTGACTCTACATCATAGAATGCTACGCAGCTGTAACAACGTTGATGGACACGACTTGGGTGAGCCCCAGTGAAGTTACGACAAATAAAAAGCCAATTCTAAACGTATACCAACAACACGATTCCATTTAGTAAACGTTTATGAGATGAGCAAGGTATGCAAATGGGGAAGAGATGAGGGGGAAGGGGAGAGGTAGAAGGAAAAGTAGAGGTGGCCACAGAAGGTCAGCATGGGGTTCTAGGCGATGGTCTTGTTTGTCTCGACGATGCAGATCTCTGCACGTGATAAAAAATTATACAGCATTAAGCACACAATGTGCACACACGCAAATGCATTTTTAAAACAACAGAGAAGGCCTGGAGAAGAAGAATGGATCAGATCAAGACCAATAACATTCCCTTGTGAAACTACGCAGAAAGGCACTGCCTTTGGGCTTGGGAGAGTAGATCGCTTCATAGAAGGCTTGTCAGCATGCATGAAGCCCTAGGTTCAAATCCCAGCATAAACCGGGCATCATGGCACATGCTATAATCTGGTAGGGATACGAGGCAGGTGGGACAGAGGTTCAAAGCAATCTTCAACTCTATGCTGAATTCAAGGCCAGCCTGGAACATGTGAGACCTTGTCCAAAAATTAATATATAAAACAATGTCATTATTAACAACAACAAAGCATGCTACTATTGAAGGAAACTGGGACCCTGAGAAACGGTACAGAGGCTCCTCCTCTGTCATTCTCAGAGGTACCTTTGAAATCTGCCAATACTCTCACCACAAATAGTGTCCTAAACGCATGTAAACCGATCCACAGGGTCCCCAATAAACTATTTTACACGTGTCACAAGATAATCGAAACAGAATTATTCTACTTGCGTTAAACACGTGGATTCAAGTGTGGACAAATAGAGGAAGATGGGGAACGACTTGAACTGTAGCCTGCGTTCTCTCACGGTTTTCCGGGGTCTATGGCCAGTGCGTCTTACTTTGTGTTCTGTTTCTTTTTAAAGGGAGGGACTTGGTATGCAGTAATGAGGGTTGTTCCACTCTCTCGTTTGGGGTAATGAACAATGTCCCACACAAGCTGGGATCAAAGAGGCAAAGTAAGGGGGGTTCAGGGAAACTCGGAGGATAAAATATGGAAGGTTGGAACCCGGAGGGAAGCTGACTCATGGTGAGCAGACTAAAGTATGGCTTTTATTTTCTATCTGGGATTGGAACGACCGAGTGGAGGTGACCATATAGGTTCCTCTCACTACAACAGTCCTTAGGGAACCAACGTGGGGACCCTGCCAGTTACTAGGCCTGGCTCTTTATACCGTACATGTGTGTGTTCTGGGAGGGGTTTCAGGTCTCACCCGACTCCTGCACTGTTAGGCAGATTCAGACAAGACTCTACTCTCCTCAGAAGTCCACAGCCATTGTTCTTGAGGTGAAGTCCAAGTTGCATTTCTGGCTGCTTTCCTTTCTCCAGGGTGCTGGTCGCCCTGAGAAATACCCTCTGGTTTCTCTAATTGGGGCACTTTACAGGCACTCGCCTCAGAGAGCTAGGAGTCTGAGCTGGCTGGGTGTGGGGAGTGGACCAGGGGCCATGCATTCCCTCTACGGGAGCTTCAGCAGAACTCCCCGTGTGCATGAAACACTCACTAAGCTGTTGGCTCAGTTCATGTCTAGGAACATGGTAATCAGTCACCTGTTGCCACAGACCCCTGCACCTCCCTCTTTGCATGCCGAGTAAAGTCAGGACATCGTATTTGCTGTTGTATGTATGGCCCCATTAAGACCAGCAAAGGCAATTCCACCGAAGTGACATCATTATCTTCTCTGCTGACAGGAGGGCTTCTCTAGGACCCAGCACTCCTCTAACCATCCATTTTTCTGGCCTTGATGATGTGCTCTTCAGATCCCACTGAAGAAGCTGCGAATGGCAACCTTGCGGCTTCATTTTCCATGCCGGGTCCTTTCACTCCTTGGCTCACTGTGGTTTACAGATAAGCAGTACCTTGGGGTCTCCTAAGAGCACAGCAGATTGTCAGGCACCGCTGGAGAACTACTAAATCAGAACCTGCATCTTAACCAGATCCTCAAGCCTGTGAACATTTGCTTCATAGCTGCAGTGCCCAAAACTCTACCACACACACGTTTGCTTTGTTTTTTTTGTTTTTTTTTGTTTTTTTTTTTTTTTTTTTTTTTTTTTTTCTGGAGCTGGGAACCAAACCCAGGGCCTTGCGCTTGCTAGGCAAGCGCTCTACCCCTGAGCTAAATCCCCAACCCCCTTTTTTTTTTTTTTTTTTAATAATGTGAAAACTATTTGTTTTAAAAGAACAGAGTCTTGGGCCTCATCCCAAGAGTTTGCTTTTTTATTTTTCTTCCAGAAAGAGGGCTTAAGAGTCTTGCCCTCAGCCTCAGCCAGCGTCTCTCCTCAGAATTAGAAACCTGGTTGGCTTTAATTGGTTCTACAAGCAACACTTGGCATCAGACCCTGGTTGTTAACGGTAACAACTGCAGATTGTTGAAAAGCTCTCGGGGTTACCAACGGATGCTGGCCTCCACATGGGTAACGTTCAATACTTATTCATAGTTCTTAACACATCTTGCTGCTTAGGCATGCTCTCTGGAGCATTAAAAAGAATCTGGGCGACCTCTGCTACCTTTGACAGAGCTATCAGGGCTCACAGTGTCTTGTCCCTGTTTACGCTGCGTCCCATGCAGTGACAACTGATAGTTTTCTTTAAAGTGACAGAACCACACTCAGGTTGATGTCATTTTCCGTGCTTCAAACCTCCCTGTTCCCCCACAAGATTCCTCTTGAGCTCTGAAGCTCAACCAACCAACCCCAGATTCCATTTCGAGGGTCTGCTTATTGATGTAACTTCCAATATCAGTTGCCTGACTAGGGTACCAGCAAGAAGCAGGGGTATGCTCCAGCTAAGGTAATTAAAGGGATAACTCTTTATAATGCGGTAGAGGGAGAAAGAAGAAAGGAGAAAGAGAGGGAAAGAAAGACGGCTAGAACCAGGAGCTGATAGCGGTTGAGAATTACTCATCCAGACACGAGGGGGAGGAGTATTTGGAGAAGGACCCATAAAGAGAAGCAGTGACTTTAGCCCAGGGATTCAGCCTGTGGCAAACCGGAAGAGGGGAAGCTAAATAGATGAGCATCTGACCTCACTATTCTAGGTCCCGTTCTCCTCCAAAGATCCCCAGTGGACAAGCTTAGATGGAAACCAGGAAAGCAAGTAACCAAGATACCTTCTTGGGTAACGAGTGGATTTGGAAGAAAAAACAAAGAAGAAACAAACAAAAATACAAAACTCTTTAGCACAGTAAGAACGGCCACAGGCCTCGTTCTGAACAAACGAGGCGTGGTGCGCTCCTGTCCAGCAGGTCTTGGGGTGGCTGGGCAGGCCACAGGCTGGGCTACTGTATGAACTGAGGCTCTCAACACAGACAGGAGGCGGAGCCTGAAAGGTTCCAAGATGTAAAGGTCAGAGCTGGAGTGTGGAGGTGCACATCGGTGATCCCATTGTTTGGGAGCGAAGGCAGGGGGATCACACATTCTTAGCTACATAGTGAGTTCGAGGCCATCCTGGTCTTGAAATAAATAAAGGTCAGCAACTGTTGTTGTTGTTGTTGTTGTTGTTGTTGTTGTTGTTTAAACAAAATCTCAATGGTTTAATTTTACCAATGAAAACTTAGGAGTCAGATGCTGGGGTGAAAGCCTACTAGCTCATGGAGGCAGAGAAAGCTCCCAGCTGACATCACAGTTTCCTCCTCAGCTGACGTCACACTGGGAACCATAGTCTCAAAAACACCTCCTTCAAACTGAACGCCCCTCCCTTCTACTTCCCGTGCCTCTCTGTGCTCCTGACTCCCTCTCACCTTCTATGTTTTTTTTTCTTAATAATCCTATGTTCACTTCTGTCTACCGGCTGCTTGTCCCACCTCTTGGCCTATGGTTGACTTTTCTCGATCCTGTCTACAACGTTCAATCAGGAAGCTCTTGGATTAATGGTGTGTGCTAAGGCTGAGTCACGCCACAACCAAAGACAGTTTCTTTCCAGTCAATAACACGGTCTCAGGGATCACAGTGTGACCGAATATCCTGCAACAAGCAGCACAGAAAAACAGGAAGGAGGGAGAACCCCACGAGGGTTTGATAGCTTTGGTTCAAAAAGAAAACCAAATTAGATTTGGGGCCGGGGAACTAGCTTAGTCAAAGAAGTGTGCTCGCAGAGGATCCGAGTTTTAGCTCCTTGTGAAAAACAGGTGTGGCTTGATCTTGTAATCCTGGAGCCGGGAGGTACAGATAGATTAATGATTCCTGGGCTCAGTGAACTGCCAGCCTAGCCTAGCATATCCTACCTGAGGGACCGCAGCTCCTAGTGAAATAACTTGTCTAAAAACGAAAAAAAAAAAAAAATGAAAGAGGCTGAGAGATAACTTAGGGACTGAGAGCACTGGAGGACCTGGCCCGTCCATTCTACCACCCACACGGCAGCTCACAACCGTCCTTAACTCTAGTTTCAAGGGACCCAACGGTCTCATTAGGCTCTGCAGGCACATGGTTCACATACATCTATGCAACCAAAATATTCATATACATAAGATAAATACATCTTTTTAAATATGGATGGCTCCTAAGAAATGACATCCAACTTTAACCTGTAGTCTTCACATGAACCTGCTGCACACACACACACACACATACACACACACATACACACACATACATACATACACACACATACACACACATACATACATACATACATACACACACACATACACACACATACCCACAGACACACACAGACACACATACACACAGACACACATACACACATTTACACACATACACACACAAATACAGATACAGATACACACACACATACAGATGCACATACACACACATACACACATATATACACATAGACACACACATACACGTATACACACATACACACATTTACACACACAGATACATATACACACATATGCACACATATACACATAGACACACACATACACATATATACACATACACACATACACACATTTACACAGATACATATACATACACATATATACACATACACACATACACACATTTACACACACAGATACATATACACACACATATATACACATAGACACACATGTACACATATACACACATACACACATTTACACACATACACCCATTTACACACACAGAGATACACATACACACACATATACACATAGACACATAGACACACATGTACACATATACACAGATACACACACATACACACACATACATACACACATACATATACATACATATACACACATACACACACATACTACACACACATACACACACATACATACATACACACACACATACACACACATATACCCACAGACACACACAGACACATATACACACAGACACACATACACACATTTACACACATACACACACAGATACACACATACACACACATACACATACACACACGTACACATATACACACATACACACATTTACACACATACACACACAGATACACATACACACATACACATAGACACACACGTACACATATATACACATACACACATACACATAGACACACACGTACACATATATACACATACACACATACACATAGACACACACGTACACATATATACACATACACACATACACACACACACACACACACACACACACACACACACACACACTGGGTGTGTGTCACTGGGTACTTGGAAAGAGACACTCTTTTTTTTTTTTTGGATCTTTTTTTCGGAGCTGGGGACTGAACCCAGGGCCTTGCGCTTCCTAGGCAAGCGCTCCACCACTGAGCTAAATCCCCAACCCCGGAAAGAGACACTCTTTTTTTTTTTTTTTTTTCTTTTTTTTTTTTTTTTATTAACTTGAGTATTTCTTATATACATTTCGAGTGTTATTCCCTTTCCCGGTTTCCGGGCAAACATCCCCCTCCCCCCTCCCCTTCCTTATGGGTGTTCCCCTCCCAACCCTCCCACCATTGCCGCCCTCCCCCCATAGACTAGTTCACTGGGGGTTCAGTCTTAGCAGGACCCAGGGCTTCCCCTTCCACTGGTGCTCTTACTAGGATATTCATTGCTACCTATGGGGTCAGAGTCCAGGGTCAGTCCATGTATAGTCTTTAGGTAGTGGCTTATTCCCTGGAAGCTCTGGTTGCTTGGCATTGTTGTACTTTTGGGGTCTCGAGCCCCGGAAAGAGACACTCTTAACGATGGAGTAGGAGACAAAGCCAGCTGGAGGAGCTGTTAAACCAAGGCAGGCCATGGCTGTGCCTGGCCCGTCCTGTCAGCTAAGAATGAAGAGGGGGAAGAAAGAAAGTTCAAAAGAAATGTTGGCCTCCATGAGTGGATTTGTGACTGTTTGTTTTCCAGAATGGGAGTATTGGAGCACGCTTTCATGCTGATAAGAACTCACTGAAGATGGATGGGATGGGATAATTAGTAACACATCTCACTTCGAGATCTGTCTTAGCCACTGTTCTACTGCTGTGCAGAGATGCCATGACCAAGGCACCTCTTAGAGAAGAAAGCATTGAATTGGCTGCTCCCTTACACTTTCAGAGGCTTAGTCTGTCGTCACCATGGGGAGAGGGAGCAGAGCACAGGAAGCATGGTGGCAGGCAGACATGGTGCTAGAGCAGTATCTGAAAGTTACATCCTGATCTGCAGGCAGAGAGAGAGAGAGGGTCGGTCTGATTGGGCTTCTGAAACCTCAAAGCCCACCCCCAGTGACACACGTTCTCCATCAAGGCCACACTTCCTAATCAGTCCCAAACAGCGTCACTCCTTGGTTACTAAGCACTCAAAACTATGAGCTACGGATGTCAGAGTTACTCAAAACACTACATTCCAATCACTGGTCCAGACAGGCTTACAGCCATATGATGCAAAATGCATTTAATTCAACTTTGTAGTGGTTGGAATATGCTTGGCCCATGGAAAATGGCACTGTTAGGAGGTGTGGCCTTGTTGAAGAAAATGTGTCACTGTGGGGCGGACTTTGAGGTCCTATGCCTAAGCTCCACCCAGTGAGGAAGAGGGTCTTTCTTCTGGATGCCTTTGGTTTAAGATGTGGAACACTCAGATCCTTCTAGAGCACCATGTCTACCTACACACTGCCATGCTTCCTCCATGATGGTAATGGACTGAAGCTCTGAAACTGTAAGCCAGCCCCAGTTAAATGCTTTTCCTTTGTAAGAGTTGCTTTGGTCATGGTGTCTCTTCACAGCAACAGAACTAAGATAGAAGTTGGTACCAGGGACCATGGTCTTTCTGTGATAGGCTTGACCATGTTTTTGTTCGGAAGAGTGTAGATTTGGGGACTCTGGATTTGGAAAGCAGTGAAATGCTCTAAGTGGGGTTTAATGAGCCATACTAGCAGAAGCATGGGAGATAGTGGTGCTAAGGGTGGTTTGAACTGTGGGGGCCTGACTCTAGATGTTTCAGAGGAGAAGAATCTTATGTGGCCTAGAGACCTTTCTTGTAGTATCTTGGTGAAGAATATGCCTGCTTTTTGCCCTTGTCTGAAGAGTCTGAAGCTAAGGAGACAAGATATTCAGATTAATTACACTGACAAAGGAATTGCAAACCAGCCAGGACAAGTAGATTCAGTCCTGTAGTTCACTCTTGTGAGGAATGTTTTGATCAAGCATAGTAAACTTAGACAGAAAAACACAAAATGCATGGTTCAAGTATGAAAGGGGCACCAGGAAGTGCAATGGGACTGAATCCTGCGTTCAAGGAGAGAAACAGATTAAGGGATTGGTGACCTTAGGGCAAGATCCCACCCAGCTAAGCTTATTGTTTATGTGTTTGAGGTTGAACAAGGGATAGTTATATCTGGGCATTATTATGACTTGGTTGTTTCCATTTGGACATAAAGAGATATATGATTATGTCAGATTGACAAGCGTTGGAATGTGATGGCTGTTTCTCAGTTGTCAACTTGACTACGTCTGGAATGAACTACAACCCAGAACGTAAAGACCTTGTGAAAAGGTAAAGAAAGGCTGATGTCCAGGTGTGACGGTACGTACATTTAACCCCAGCACTCAGAAGACCTAGAGGCGTGCAGATCTCTGAGTTCAAGGTCAGTCTACAGAGCAAGTTCCAGGACAGCCAAGCTTAGGCAGTGAAGGAGACCACTGGAAAACAGAAAGCTGGAGATAATGTGATAGAATAAGGGGGGCATGTTCCAATCGCTTAACTGTAACGTAGGTAAATAAAAATCAAAAAGTGGATCAATACTGCCAACATACCAATAATACCAAGTGTATGTTACCATTCCAAAGGGGAGGAAAGGGAAGATGGTAAGGAATTACTGGACCAAAGCAAGACTGAAAACCAGTGGGGTAAACTCCAAATTCTGCGTGTTCATGTCTGATGTCAAAGCACTCTTCAGATCGCCAACTCCTTTCAGCTGTGTTGACTGCAACACACTTTTCTCTCTCTCTCTTGGGCTGGTTCCACTCCCTGTTAGCAGCTTTTGTCAACAGACATCCCACGACTCTGACAGCTCCAACATCTTGGGATTTCCAATAAATCTAGGCTTCACCTTCACAGCTTCCCACAGTGGCCTCTCTAAGTATCCATGCAGGGACACCATGACATATACATGACCTCAACAGCTTTCTTTAGCTATGGAAGGAGATTCTACGACCCTTCCTTCTATCCACACGGTTGAAGCTGCCAAGCTCCACTGCTTGCTGGGAATGGAACTGGGTCCCCTCATTTTTGATGGTTGCCTTCCCTTCTTAAGCCTTTCTTTAGTTCCTTTTCACAAGTTTGGAGCTTGGCTGGGTGGGGTCACCACTCTCCATAGTTCATGTAATACTTTTCTCAGGCAAGGAGAGAAAGTAGCCAGGCCAGTGAGCAAGGACAATAATAATAATGCCTGGGTTTCAGAGGGTGAGTCATTCGACAGCAATGTCACCCTAAGAGACAATACCTCTGCCTCCTGATCTTGGTACACAATACCGGGCCTGCAAGAAAAAAAATGATGTCTGATAGGTAAGGACAGCCCCTACACAGGCAAGGAAACAAAGCTACCAGAAGAGAAAATTGCTATCCGGGCTCCTGATATGAGCAGAGACAGCAAAATGGTCAACCAGAGTGTGTGCAGGCCACAGGAGCATGTGCAGGCGATGGGTTGTGGAAAGAAACACTAATTTAATGGGTTTAGAATCAGTGCCTCTGTCCTGCTTCACAAAAGTAGGTGTCCTTCACTTGCTGCAGTGACACGATGTAGTCTGGCTCCAGAGAACAATGCCTAACCAGCAGTATTTTCTCCACACTCAGGGCTGACCTTGGCTTTCTTTCAGCTACTGTTTGCTAAACCTGGCATGATATTTACTTTTGCCTCTTTATTTCTTAGTTTGGCAAAGACTGTGGTTTGAAAAGAATCCCTACCACTGCCACCACCATCACCTACCACCAATACCACCACCAAGACCACCAATACCCACCAGCACCACCACCACCACCACCAACAACAACACCATTACCACCACCACCACCACCACCACCAAGAGCAACAACAAGACCACTACCACCACCACCAACAACAACAAGGCCACCATTACCACCACCACCATCACCACCAACACAACCAACAACAATAGCACCACCACCATTACCTCTAACACCACCGACAACACCACCATCCACACCATTACCACCACAACCCACCACCATCATCACGAGATTGTCAATGTCATTTGACATTGAAGTTAGTATTACTGTCCCCCAGTAGTTTTTTCTGTGCCCTTCCACCACCTCCTCTCTTTTCTGGGGATATCTACTCTGTTTTCCACCCATGGGAAGCACATCTGGGCAATGAATGGACTTGATAAACAGCTGGGGTGTCTCCAAGGTCACCAGGTATGTGCAAGGAAACTGACATCTGTTACTAATAGAACCGATAGCCGGGAGCTCCCAAGGCTTCCAATTACACCAGTGATAAACAAATTCTGTGGCTAACACTGAGGGAAACAAAAGCATAATACAACCATGTCTCAGAGAAGAGACACGCTCATATGTAAAAAAAGGAGAAGAGAAACAAGTTGGCATGTAAATGGTAAAACGAATTGCCCGGTTCTTCCTTCACCTTCCTCCAAAGTCTGTTATGTCTCATCATAACATGACTGCTAATTTTTAGACTGTGAGCTGTGAACTCTGTCCTTGAGCAGCCAGCCAGTGTCTGCCATTGTTTTGTTTCCCTCCTTCTCCAGGAAGTGTAGTTACTCTGCAGAACAGATTAGCTAACTTAGAATGCAACTCCAACGGGGCGTGAAAAACACAGAACTGTTTCCTCTAGCACAAACAGGCTGGTTTAGATTAGTTGTGTATGAAGTCATTGTCACCTGGAGACTGTTCAACCAGTCCTGTTCCCACCACTCCCAGTCTGTCAAAGTCAGGGTCTCGCCCTCCAGTACACATTAGTGTTGTTAGAGCCCTGGGTATTTCATAGGTGGTGCTGTGGGTACACTAAGCCCGTGTTTTATCTATCTATTTTCTCTCTCTCTCTCTCTCTCTCTCTCTCTCTCTCTCTCTCTCTCTCTCTCTCTCCATCCATCTATATATCTATATATCCATCTATATATCGTCTATCTACCTACCTACCTACATGTTTTTAATTAATTGATTTTTAAAGACTTGGTCTCACCACGTAGTCCAGGCTGGATGGCTTAGAACTTTTGATTCTCCCAATCATTGGTATTATTAATGTATACCGCCATGCCCAGCTATAGACACCGTGTTTAATGTCACCCTAAAATGCTTATGAGCTACCTCAGCACACAGACTGCTGCCTGGAAGATCTCAACTTCTTACAAGGAATTAGAAAAACATCCAGTCGTAGAGAAAGCCCCATGATGCAGTTTCAAGGGTGGCTCCGTGGACTTGCCCATGTATCCTTAGTGACAAAATAAACGGTAATGTAACTCACCATTATTGAAGGTTTCTTTCTCAACGACAAAAATAAGGAAGCCCTGACCAATGCTCCAACTCCCACAACCCCATTTTAGAGCTCGGTAGATACACTGGTATAAGGTCTCCCGCTCATACTAGGTCTAGAATGGTTTTGCTAGCATCTATCATCTTTTTTGTCTTTTCCTGATAGTTCAAATTAAGTTAGCACAAAAGACTAAAGTGAAGCTTTATATTCCCATTTATGGGAAGAGTCTTCTCTAGCATGTTTCCCCAAGTTTCTTTACAACAACATATTTCAGGGACTTAATACTGACTGGATGAATAGTTGAAGCTAAAGTCTTGCTTAAGGACTCATCCTTGAACTAGTCTGTGTTGTTCTACTTCCTGTTCCCTAACTATTCTGTCCGTGTTGTTCTACTTCCTGTTCCCTAACTATTCTGTCCGTGTTGTTCTACTTCCTGTTCCCTAACTATTCTGCCCGTGTTGTTCTACTTCCTGTTCCCTAACTATTCTGCCCGTGTTGTTCTACTTCCTGTTCCCCAGTCCTTTTTTTTCTAGTCCTCAAGTGGTGGTGACTGAACAAACCCCGGATCTATACCTCTAATCCTGTTTACTTTGAAAGACCCACCCCATGAGTCTTAACTCAGAGTTGCAACAGGCTTGAACGAGCCCAGGCACGCCCAGATACCTAGGGCCGAGTCACCGTGAAAACTAACAGACCATAAAAGGAAAGGAATGAAGAACAGACCAGGAGTACCACTCACAGGCCACCTGGCAGGAAGAGATAAGCCCCCAGCCCCCGACATCCAGGATGCCCCAAACCTGCCAATGTGTGTAGCTATACCTTATTACCTCATCATGTGAAATAGCCAATCATATGTGAACATGTCTATGTGCCTCGTTTGAATCCACCAATCCCCGTAACTATGCATCTGCTTCTGTACGCCCGCTTCTGCTTCCCCAATCCCTATAAAAGCCCCATGCTGGAGCTGCTGGGCGCGCAAGTCCTCCGAAGAGACTGTGTGCCCGCAGGTACCTGGGTTTTCCAATAAACCCTCTTGCTGATTGCATCCGAGTGGACTCGGCTCGGTCATTGGGCGCTTGGGACTCCTCCTGAGGGAAAGGTCCTCTCTGGGGGTCTTTCAACTTTGTATTTGGGGGCTTATTTACTTGTTGTTTTATAAATAAAAATTAATTTTATTTATTACTAAATCGCCTAGGCTGACCTCGACTTCGCACCACAGCCCAGGCATTCCTTGATCATGCAATCTTCCAGGTTCAGCTTCCTGAGTAGCCGGTATCCCAGGCATGCACCATCGGCCACATAATTTAGAATGGATTGACTTTCTGAAAAGTGTTTTTTTCAATGTGGGTTAATGAGGGGAAATGGGTGTATCTGTCTTCTGACTGCAAGCAACAGAAAACCTACCATAATTTTTAGCTTAAAAACAGTATAGAATGACCTAAGTGAAGATTCATGGTAGGGCTGGCTCCCTGGGATAACTGGGCTCAGATAGTATTATCAGAATACTTATATATATGTATGCATATATCTACTCATATATGCACATGTGTAGGCATATCCCTTGCATAGTCATAGGTAGACATATAGGTATATGTATGTGTATAGTATGCATGTGCATTTGTGTGTGTTTGTATGTGTGTGTATATGTATGTATATATGCATAGGCATAAGTACAGGTAAGTATATGCGTATAGTATGCATGCGCATGTGTTTGTGTGTGTATGTATATGTATATGTAGATAGATATAGACATTAGAGAATAATAGGTTTATCATGATATTTTCATACACGTACAAATCTGTTTTATTCATGTTTGAGAAAGGGTCTCATTGTACTGTACTGACTGGCCTGGAACTCACTAAGTAATCCAGGCTGACCTTGAACTCACAGGATCGAAGGTGCGTGCCACTGTCCCTAGCTGGCGCAGAGACTTGGTTGTTTTCACTTCAGCTTTCAGCTCTGGCTACTACAGTTACAATTGGTGTTGGATTCCTATGGTGGCCCTTAGGGGACAAGAGATGCTCACATCCTCCCGGGTACCCAAAACAGAAATGAGAGGAAAACACATCACCGTCTCTCATAGGCTCTGTCTAGACCAATCAGATGGCCGTGAAGTGGGAGGCCATAACGATTGGTCTATGCATTGCCCGGATGCTCCACCCACGTTCAGAGGCGTTCAATTACATCTGCCCCTCTGGAACTGTGGGTGAGGGGGCATTCCCTGATGGCAATCTTGGCTCTTAGTTACTAGAAGGACTGAGGTACGTTGATGCAGAAACTGCAACCGCTTGCTAGAAAGGATATTGGAGGAGAATGGAGCTGAGGTACCAGGAGGGAGTGAAATGGGCAGACATCAGAGAGCCCCAGAGTCTACAAAAGAAATGCTGACTTTCCTCCAATCAGCCCCTGGGCTCGGGCTGCAGAACACAGGTGCCAGGCTGGGTCAGTGCTTCGTGAGTAGCGTGCTTGGGGACCTGCTCTGAGTGAAAGCCATGAAATTTAGATGCCATCGCGGTGTCTTTCAAAGGTATCAGGTGCAGAATAGCTTTTAAGGTAGAACCCAGGTCTCCAATTAGAGGCTTGTTCTACTTACTAATTTTGGTATTTGTATTAAATGCCCACTGACCCCTTGTCCCTATAGAGTTTCATTGCTGCGACGAATATGTGGGAACCCCCCCCCCCATTAATGGCACACAATCTCTATACCATTAGAAGTCTGAATTCTTTCTCAGGTAAAACACGCACCCTCCTCCCGATCCTTCCATTAACGAGGAAGCAATCCAAAGGGGGAAAAAAGAAGCCAGTGCAAAAGGTAGCTACAGCCCGAATGAATGTTCGTGTGCCTAAAGTCTCCATGGTTCCAAGCCAACACACCGGAGGTGGGCGAGGATACTGCCTCTCTCTCCACATCCAACAAATGAGAGAAAACAGAGGACCTCAAAGGCTTCAATGCCAGAGACCTCTGCCCTGGTAGCCCCCCTCACTCCCCCCCCCATCCTCTCAGTCCTATTGGCTGAGCCTACACATTTTCACCTAGAACAGATAGCTTTACGTGGCCCAGAAAAAAACTTGCCTTCATCATAAAGAGGCATGCCCATTGCCGGATTCTGTGGTGCACACTATAATCCCAGAACTCAGGAGACTGAAGCAGGAGGATTGCCATGTTTGAGTTACAAGGCTGGCTTGAGTTACGTGACGAGGTCTAGGGCAGTCAGAATGGCTGCGTACGTAGCAGGACCTTTTATTAAGAAAGAAAAATAGAGGGAGGCAAAGACAAGTCGGTCTCTGAGTTCAAGGCCAGCCTGGTCCACAGAGTGAGTTCTAGGATAGCCAGGGGTACACGGAGAAACCCCGTCCTAAACAAAACAGAACAAGAAAGAAAGCGTGAAGAAAAATTAATTAATTAAAACCATCTCTGTCAGTGCCTTTCAGTATCATGATATTTTACAATAACACACACACTTGTGCACAGGTACCCAAGGTTTCAGGGTTAGAGGTGTCTCTCAACAGGCCCTGGATTCAGTCCCCAGCACCAAAAAGAAGAGAGTTCACACCAGAGTTTAAAGATTGCTTCAGAGGATTTGTCGGAGAATAATTAACTGGGAAATTGCTGCTCAGGGAATGGTATAGTCTTGTTCTCTCAAAGTGAGAACATAATAGAAGGAAAAATACCTTTATTTTTCAATCCTGGGTACGGTGTGGGACGGAGAATGCTAAGCAAGTCCTCTACTACTGAACTTCACTCCTGGCCAGGTGGGAGGAGGTTTGGGGAGGGCTGCGATTAGGATCTAAAGTTAATTAACTAATAGGAAAAATGTGTTTAAATGCAGCATGCAGATGCCGCCAGGATGGTCAAAGAAATCTTATCAGCTCCCTTTATGCCTTAGGAATAAACCTCCAGTCCTTTAAGGCTATTCGTTGATTCCTGGGTGTTTTCGGTTTTTAAGGCGTGACCCAGTTCACCTCCCTCCCTATTCCTGGAAGCTCCAGTCATTTGAGAGAACCCAGACTCCAGGAACTCTTTGCTGTCTCTGTTGCCGACTGCCCACGGCACACCTGCTGCCGACCTTTCTTAGCTCTGTTTCCCAGTAAGGTTCCGAGCCAGGGGCTGTGATCTCTGGTGTACCAGGAAATGGCCGCACACAGTTCCTGTGACCCACTGTCTGGAAGCCCCAGGCTTCATTGTCCGCTCTCCTGGAGGTCCAGTTACCAGCACTGTCCACTGCCAGGGCCACATCGAAACCGGTCTAACCAGTTTTCTCCTCTCCCTGGGCTGTTCCAAGGCAGACACACTCGAGCCTGACGGAAACACTAAGAGTTTCTGTTCCCAGGACTGAGGCTCGCCACAACAAGCCTGTCTGTTGTTAAACCCCCAAGTCTGGCTTCCTCCCCCAACTCCGTCTCTCTCTCCGCCCCCTCCCGCCTTTGCCACGGGGCTATGGACCGTCAAGTTTGAATGCCGCGTTGAGCTGTTGATTAAAACAGCATGCCGTTTCCTGAATGTCAAACAACATATGACAATAAGTGGGTATAAAATATCAGAGAAACAAATGTGTGGCTTCTGCACTGGATGTAGAGGCAAAACTGGCTGCCCTTTAAAAGCCTCCACGCTCACGAGAAGTTCTGGAGTATTAAAATTGATGACGGTGATTAGGTTGCTTTTCAGAGCAGCAGAAATGTGTATAACTGAATCCTCATGGGCTTAGCCATTTTCGGCCCGGGCATATTAACTTGTCTGGCTGTGAAGCTGTTATTGTATACACAAGTATTTAACCGTGAGTGCAGCGGGTCCCAAATTAAAACCATATTTTGTTAACACCACGTGTTCCAGCTCTGACAGTATTCATCAAAGGGGAAGCTGCTGGATTTATTGAAGGAAATGAACTTGGCTGGGGTCTGCCAGACTCAACCCCTACAGCGAGACTGGGCCGGACTGCAGGCTATTGGCTCCAAGCCGCACACTGGCTTTGGCAGGGTGGGCTAGGGACACCCCGCCCCCCTGTCTCCCCACAGCCAGGCGTCAGGGGAGGTTGACAGCTCCAGACCATTCTTTCTTCAAAGGTCTGTTTGTATTCCCTTCTTTGTGAAGTCTTTGCTTCCTCTAACCCGTCGTTCTTTCTTCTTCTTCTGAAAGCTGCAACCTCAGTCCGGGGACCTTGTAGAGATGACTAGAGATTCTAAAACCTACCCCATACCTCCTGATCTACATTTCAGGGCAGCCCCAGGGGGATCCTGGGCTGGTAGAAGTTTGCCCTGCCCCTCCCCCACCCGCTGGACTCCAGGCCAGGTGAAAAGCCCGTGCTTAATCTTGAGCCCGGAGACTAGTTTCTTTTTATATACAGATACAAAGCCTTGTTTGTACAATTTTAACATACACGAAGCCTGCTAGAAACACAACCTCATGAAAGTTCAGGAAAATCAGTGTTCCGTTAGGATCAGAACTTACTTTTCTTAGCTCAAAGTAGGGTTTGCAGATCGATGTTACATCTGTATTAGTCTCTATCTATAGCTGTCCCAATAAACTGAATTGTGCCCCCTCTGATGGCACAAGGGATTGATTGACCTTAGCACTTTAAACATGATAAAGGCGTGTTCTGCCACTGAGGGACAGCCCAGCCCCTCAGTAACAGTGATTATTTTTTTATGAGTCCCCTTTGCAAATGTTAAAGACCATCTATAGGAGGAAAGTCCTGTTCATTTACATAACAAATTATGTTTACATTTTCTTTGCATGCGAGTTTAGAAGTTTATCAGTTTCAAGTTAATTATTCATGATTCAAGAACCCCAAGGGACCTTCAAACTGTTCCGGAAAGGTGTCTTAGTTTCTTTTTCCCTATTGCTGTGATAAGACACCCAGGCAAAAGCAAAGTACGCAAGCTTGGGGTTATTCCAGCTCACCGTTCAAGGGTCTAGTCTGTTGTAGCAGGGTAGTTGAGGTGGTAGGAGCTGGCTGCAGCTGGTCACCTCACATCCTGGGTCAGAAAGTGAGGCGAGAGAACCCCAGACTGTATAAACCGCATGTGATCGTGTCTTTCCCCTTTTTACTCAGTCCTGGAACCCAGCCAGGAAATGGTACTTCCCACCTTCGGGATACATAGGCCTTCCCACCTCAATTAACCTAATCAGTAAGTTCCTCACAGGTATATCTGGGTGAGTCTAGACCCTAACAAGATGAGAGCTCACAGTATCCATCACAAACACGCTGGTCTAATAGCGCTCCCTTGGCATCTGGAGTCTACATACTTCACGCGGCCCTTATTACGGACTGTCTTGTTATCCTTGCTATGTTTCTGGGAGACCATGCCTCTGTCCTCTTCTGCACAAGATTGCAAATGTCCTACTGGTGTGTGATAAGCCTGGTGTCTGTCCTACTTAGTTCTAGATCATTCCCTGTCGTCACGATGGAAAACGTGGACAGAATCAACATGGGGAGAAAAGGTTCGATTGGCTTATGCATCCTGAGTAGTCTACTCTTGAGAAAAGTCACTTCCTGAAGTAGAAGCCTGAAGGAGAAACGTTGATATCAGGAACCGCTTTCGACTCCAGCAGCGACGTCACCGACAGGAACCTGCGTGCGCATCTGTTGCCGTGGCAATGGCCAGACATTCCCAGCATACATTTGGTTCAGCTCCCACCTTCACCTTGGAGCAGTCATGTCACAGTTTAAGTAAAAGGCGGTTTCCTGTCCCCTTCTTTTTTCTCTCTTCTTTCTTTTTCTCTTTTTTCTCTTCCCCTCCTTTCTTTCTCCATCATCCTCAATAAACTTCTTCCAAGGGAGACAAGACAGCATTGGCCTGGTGTGGTCTGTCTGGATGCGAGCCACGACTTTATCACAACACCATGAAACAGTGCCACTTCCTGGCTTGATCCCTGTGGCTCGCTCAGCCTGCTTTTTAATAGAACCCAGGACCATCTGTCCGGGGGAGCCACTGCTCACAGTGGGGTAGGTTCTCTCACATTAATCGTTAATCATGAAAATACCCCACAGCCTCTTCTACAGGCCAATCTTATGGAGGCATTTTTTCAGTTTCGAGTCCCTCTTCTTAAATGACTAACGACTAGTGTCCAGATGACAGAATCTAAGTAGCACAGAATTCTACCTGCAGCTTAGCGCACTGTAATGCATGTTGTCATAGTCTGCTTAGGCTGCTCACAGCCCTGGAAGCTGGGACTAAGGGGACAACATGAAGCAAGGTGCCATCAAATTTAGTGTCTCTCAGAGTTTGTCTTTTTTCTTCCTTTCTTTCTTCCTTTCTTTTTTTCTTTCTTTCTTTCTTTTTTCGGAGCTGAGGACCGAACCCAGGGCCTTGCGCTTTCTAGGCAAGCGCTCTACCACTGAGCTAAATCCCCAAACCCACGTCTGGAGTTTTTTGTTTGTTTTGTTTGAGATACCAGGCTGGCCTCGAACTCAGAGATCCACCTGCCTCTGCCTCCTGAGTGCTGGGATTAAAGGCACACACCACCACCACTCAGCCAGATGCCTGCTTTTACAGACTAGAAGTATAAGCCAGGCCTGGTGCTATATGTCAGAAATCTAGCGACCGTGGAGGATGAGGGAGAAGGATCACAAATCCAGGATAAATGTGGGGTAGAGAGTGAGTTTAAGTCTAGCTCAGACAACTTAATGAGGCCTTGAAAAGAAAGGTGAAGAGAGCTGAGGCCACACTAAGCGATAAAGAGCCTAACAAGAGAGAGGCCCTTGACTCAATCCCAAGAGCTTTTGTTTGGGGGTGGGGGGAGGGCACAACTGCGAGAGATGTTTCTTCCTAAGTCATGTGGTCTGTGTTGTTTTGTTCTAACAACTAACACAGACTAGAACACCTTGAATTTCTTGGCACAAATTGTTTCAAGTGTAGACTAATTGCATTTAATAAATAACATCGTTACTACTTTTGTGTACGGAACCTTGGCGTCACCCTGGTGACAGTTTGGATAGGCAGGCCATTTTGTCACTCCAGTCTCATCTTCTGCTCCAGTGGAAAGGGATGAATTCTTTTGATGGGTCCCAAACTTGAGTGTTTCTGGGGGAATTTTGTTCTTTTTTTTTTTTTTTAATATATAATTCAGTGGACTTAACCTACTCCGAACATGTTCAAAGATTCCAAGAACGGGAACCAGAGCTTAAAATATAGTAGGCATTCTTATAGATCAGCAAGTTTGCCTTGCAGACCTCAGGGTGTAGGCTGCTTACAGATTACCTGGGACCACTACAGTATGAAGATTTGATTTCCAGGGTGTAAGTGGTATCCGGGAGCCAGCGTATTCTAACAAACTCCAAATGATGCCAACACTGTTGACCTAGGACCACATTCTCCACAGCAGAGAATGGAGATTTGTAAAGCCTCATTCGTCCAAACATCCCTGAATAACAACTGCTACCAAGTTACACTGTTTAAGATGACCTGTTAGAAAATGCCAGGCTCTGTGTAAGGTGACCTTGCTGCGTTAAGTCGACACGCTAGAGTATAGAAACTTTTCTTTTAGTTACAAATTTTAGGCGACTAAAAAAAAAAAAAAAATCTATATTTTAACTCTGGGTAACCAGAGTCTTAGGCCTGAGACCTACCTCAGGTTGTTCCAACATGTCAAGTCCAAACATTCACCGCCCCCAAAAGCTAATAGAAGTAATGGTGACAAGACAGGGCAAAGTAGCCGTTAGGGAAAGACAAGGAAACGTTTCAACCCCTTTGGTGGGTCGACGAGATTTTTAGGTTAAGTAGAGGAAGAATCGGGACAGGAGGCAAGAGCTATGCATAATTAAGCAGTCTTGGTCAAAATGTGGTCCGATTGATCATTATCTCGATCTGGTTCTGCAAGACAGCTTGAAAAAAAAGTCTGTATTGTTGGAGGGGGCAATCAATCTGATTCCCAGGAGACGGTTGCTCGGGCTTGGCGGATGAGCTCACCACAGCCTGATCTGCCGGACAAGGTCTGCTTTTTCTGGAGTCTAAGGTGACGACAACAGGACAGTGTTCAGGACTGAGACTGGGAGACTTTCGGGCACCTTTAGGGGTGAAATGCGGGCAGAAACACGCCTACGTTACTCCCATCTCTGTGAACCTCAGCCTTGAAGGCAGGCAGGTAGACACATTGTATCACTGACTTCCAGACGCCCTGAGCGCTTACACTGCGCATGCTCAGGGAAGGAGTCGTCTGACCCAAGGTCTTAAAAGGAAGGAGGTCGATACCAATGGAAAGCAAGAAGGTCAGGTTTTCATCCGTCCTGTTTTACTCAGCTGGCGGCGTAAGTGAGGAGCCAGGTAGGCCTTTTTACGTAGTGCCTGTGCCCATTCTAAATTCACTTTTAATAGGAGCCAAAACAACAAAATAGGCAGGATAACGAACTAACAACCGGAAGGTAAACAAATTAACGGCCATTTTGACCATTCAGCAAATTTTGGATTTGATCTGTCAGTGACACAGGAAGTCTAATGGGCCTCTCTACACTTCAGCCCTGATATTCCTTTAGCAGGGGATAGACCCTTTCACTCACTGTATACTGTGACAAACGGTCCTGAGAAGGGGCAAAGCCGTTGCACCCTTCTATCCTGGTGTGATAAGAAGGTAAAGGTGCTATTGGTGGGGAGAGTTGGTTGGAAAGAGCTGTGGTCAGGGCTGGGGCGGAGATGGAGAGGGATTCTTCAGAAGGGGGGGGCTGAGGATGGAGCACACGCCCTGCTTTACAACTTTGTCCAAAAGAGACTGACAAGGCTTAACTCTGACAAGATCACCAAACTGCCCTCCTGGACACAGGGCCCTTCCCCGTTCCTTTATTCTACAGATTGAATGTTTGTGACCCTCTAACACTCATGCTGGCTGTTAATCTTCAAGGTCAATGTACTGAAAGGTCATGCCTTTAAGGGAGTAACTAGACCGTGACCCCTATCATGAATGGGATCAAGAGTCTTACCAAAGAAGACCTTTATGCTCTTGACCCTGCCACTCTCCCACGTGCCCTCCTGAGGCTCACAATGGGCCTCACTGGACACCAAGCTTGGTTTTGTATTTCCTGGACATGAGAATTATGAGAAGTAAAGTTTTCATTGCTTATCCATTATTCACCATCCAGTGTTTGGTTATAGAACGCTGTTCGCCTCTTACACCCAGGTGAGAGGCCCTCAGGCGCTCACATTCCTGAGGCCTCATGAGAACAGTTTCCTCACACATTCACCAGAAGAGTAGGAACATAGGAGTGGGTACCAGAGAGAAGAGTCATTGAGGAATATCTGCTGGCCACAGTGGCTAGAGAGGAGGAGAGAGGGTCACACGGAGGAATCACAGTGGACCCTTGAAAATGAGAAAAGGTGAAGGAAATCCCTGGGGAAGGAGGCATCACAGAGCTAGGCTTCCTTTTATCACTTCCATTCAGCAAAGCCACCTCCTCATCCCTGAAACTCACCAAGTGTGGTGGTTTGAATATGCTTGGCCCATGGGAAGTGGCACTCTCGGGAGGTGTGGCCTTGTTAGAGGAAGTGTGTCACTGTGTAGACAGGCTTTGAGAGCTCTTAGTGCTTAAGCTCTACCCAGCACGGTGGAGACCCTCCTCCTGGATACCTGCAGAAGACAGTCTCCTTCCCGCCATGATGATAATGGACTGAAACTGTAAGCCAGCCCCGATTAAACGTTTTCCTTTTAAGAGTTGCCTTGGTCATGGTGTCTCTTCAGAGCAATGGAAACCCTAACTAAGATACCAAGTTACCGGGACTATGGGTCTGAGATACATACAAACAACATACATACATATATACATACATACACACACACACACACACACACACACACACACACACTTTGTCTCCCTCTTAACAGCCTCAATACTCAGGTCCTGGGCCAGCTTGTGACAGAGCAGGCAGGTGGAGGATCTGTCTGTCTAGCCACTGCCCAGGCTGTACTCGCCTCCAGGTAGAGCGATCGTTCTAGGAAGATTTCCGAAAGCAGGGGGGAGTGGACATCTACAGTGTGTTAAAGCTGGTTAGCCCTTGCTTGCTTCACGTGAAAATGGAGGTGGTGGGGCTGGAGGGAGCACATACATGAGGCCAGAAGAAATGAGTTCCTGCCTTAAATTAAACACGTGTAAACCATACAACCCTCAGTCTCGCTGGGCCCGCGCACACAAAAGTGAGCGCTCAGTCAAACTGTGTGGAGGTAAAGGAAGTTTTCAGTTACACCAAAGCCTGGAGGCCTGCTGCCTACCCAAGCAGGGCCATTCAGGCTGGCTACTGGAAATGGGCGGAAGGACGCTTGTCACTGGTGATTCAGGGCCCATGGACTTGGAACAAAGGCTCTCTGTTGTACCTGGAGAATAGGGTCCATTTATGCATGACAGGAAAGGAGGCACTTAGTGTTGTTGACACCAGAGTGCTTAATAACCAACAAGAACCATACGACCTAGGAATCTGGGCAGTAAAAGATCAAGATGTAGAACTCTCATCTCCTTCTCCAGCTCCACGTCTGCCTGGATGCTGCCCTGACTCCCGCCATGATGATAATGGACTGAACCTCTGATACTGTAAGCCAGGCCCAGTTAAATGTTTTCCTTCTAAGAGTTGCCTTGGTCATGGTGTCCCTTCATAGCAATGGAAACCCTAACTAATATACCAAATTATCGGCAACATGGATTTGAGATATATACATACGTACATACAAACATACATACAGACAGACACACATACACACACACATACACACACACACACATACACACATACACATATATACACAGAGACCATTTAATTCATACTCATAATTTTATTGTTTTTAATTTTTGTGTGTGTATATCATATAGGCATGTGTATATATGCACACTTGTGTGGGCATGCGTGTTAAAGCCAGGGGTTGGCATCAGGTGTCATCTTCAATCTCTACCTTGTAGTCTCTCACTGACCCTGGTGCCCACTGCTTTAGCAAGATTAGCTGAGCAGCAAGCCCCAGGCATCTTCCTGCTTTTTGCCTCCTTGGCACTAGGGTTTGTAAGGTGTCAAGGAAGGGACAGGATTTTTAAAAATTCTCTTGTTATCACAAAATATCACAAGAAAAATTAGTTCATGATTGTCTTAGTTAGGGTTTTACTGCTGTGAAGAGACACCATGACCAAGGCAACTCTCATAAGGACAACATTTAACTGGGGCTGGCTTACAGGTTCAGAGATTCAGTCCTTTATCATCAAGGCAGGAACATGGCAGCATCCAGGCAGGCATGGTGCAGGAGGAGCTGAGAGTCCTACATCTTCATCTGAAGGCTGCTAGCAGAATTCTGGCTTCCAGGCAGCTAGGATGAGGGTCTTAAAGCCACACCCACAGGGACACACCTACTCCAACAAGGCCACACCTCCAAATAGTGCCATTCCCTGGGCCAACCATCACTATGGTTCTAAAAGTTTGTATTTGCTAGTCCCAAAAGCAGAAGTACATAGCTGGGAGAGCCACTTATATCATGGCAGACAAGATGGAAGGAAGGGGCAAGGTCCCAAACTACCCTTTAAAAATACCTTTCCCCGAGGACCTATTTCCTGGAATTAGGCTCCCACCAATGGTTTAATCCAGTGGCTCTCACCCTTCCTAATGCTGCGACCGACCCTTTCATACAGGTCCTCATGCCATGGTGACCCCCAAACCATAAAATTATTTTTGTTGCTACTTCATAACTGTACTTTTGTGCCTGTTATGAATCATAATGTAAACATCTGATATATAGAATATTTGATATATGACCCCCATGAAAATGTCCTTTGATCCCCCCAAAGATGTTACAGACTACAAGTTGAGAACCCCTGGTTTCACCTATGGAAGAGATTAGTGGCCTCCTGATCTACCCATCTCTCAAGGCCTGCCCCACACTGCACTGAAGACTGGTAGTTTGAATAGGTGTGGTCCCTATAGACTCATGTATTTCAGCGCTAGCCCACAGGGATACTACTAAGAGGTATGGCCTTGTTGGAGGAAGTGTGTTACGGTGGGGGTGAGCTTTGAGGTCCTATGCTCAAGTTCCATCCAGTGCAGAAGAGAGCCTCTTTTGGGCTGCCTGCAGAACCCAGTCTCCTCCTGCTTGCCTTTGTATCAAGATGCAGAACTCTCAGCTCCTTCCAAATCACCACATTGACAGGCTTCCCACCATGATGATAATGGACTGGACCTCTGAAACTGTATGCCAGCCCCAATCAAATGCTGTCCCTGGAGTTACCTTGGTCATAGTGTCTCTTCACAGCAATGGAACCAAGACACAGACCAGGCCCCAGTTCATGGGTCATTGGGAGAGACTTCATTTCCAAACCATAATGTCTTATAAACTCTTGGCACCACTGAGCCAAGCATCTGACTGTCTCCCAGGCCTTTCCTCCCCTCCTCCCCCTGCCACCTCACGTGCGTGGAGAACATGATGTCTGGGTATTGCTGGGGTTTGCTTGGTTGTTATTCTGACTCATTGCCATTTTCTGAAAGCCTTTAAATTATCCAGGCTCATGGTCACCTAGCCTTACTTCTCAGCTCACCTGCCAAGATGAGGAGGCTTTTGGCTAACCCTTCCTTCACCCTCGCACTCAAAATCCAGTGGCATCAGAATCGTTATGAAGGGTCCACAGTGGGCTGAGAGGAACTCACTTTCATGAATGCAAAAAGCTGCATGGGAACTCTATTTCTGAAGCTGTGAGGGAAATAGAAACTGTCAATGGACCCAACTAATCCTTCATTCAGTACATGCCCAGCCCAGCAGGCACAGGGGCCGGTGCAACGAAGTCTGGAGCTATACTTGGTTTTACCTGGGACATGGTCCTCAACCTTCCTAATGCTGCAATCCTTTAATACAGTTTCTCTTGTTCTGATGACCCCCCAACCATAAAACTATCTTGTTGCTACTTCATAACTCTAATTTTGTTCCCATTATGAATTGTAATGGAAATACGATATGCAGGGTATCTGATAGGTGACTCTCAATAGAGTCATGGCCCACAGGTTGAGAACCACTGATAGAATAGATAAGTATCCTCCTGTGGTTGAACACAGAGGGGCTATACATCCCCACCCTGAGAAACGTGTGATGTAATGGACTCATTACGAATGTTTCAGGGCAGCGTGATGGTACATGCTTGTAGTCCCTATACTAGGGAGACGAGGGCAAGAGTCAAGGACAGCCAGGGCTGCACAGCTGGACCTTGAACCCCTTGCCCCACAAAGCAAGTTTCTCCTAAGACCAAATTTCATCAAATACCAGAGCCCTTGTTTAATAAAGTTAAGTCTGAAAACAGCTCCGGATGTAGAAGAGATTGTTCTCTGTCCCTTCTTCCTCCAGATTCTGTGCCCTTAAGCTAAAACAGCAGAAATACCCAAGAAAAGGGGGGTTGCTTCCCTAGACCCCTCATGACTCAGGGGGTCTCCCTCTGCCTTCCAGGCACATCATTCCCCACAGTGGAACGATCACAGAGGCCAGGGGATGTGTCCTCTCGGTGTTCACCACATTGCAGATCTCTCCTTACTACCCAGGATGCAGAACTCCCTGTGCACTGAACCCTCTTCAGGGGTTTTCTCATTACTGAGCTCCAGAGATGGATTGCTCCTTGACTGTGTTCACTACTAGGCCTGGGACATGACCAGCAGATAGCTGTAAATGCAGGATGAAATAGTCACACGGAGGTGTTTTAGTACATGGGACAGTTTGGGGGGAGAGTAGATACAGTGGTTTGGATTTAAAATATTCCCCAAAAGGTTGGACCCCGATGGACAGTGTCCAGAGGTAAAACCTCTGGGGATGGTTGAATTATGAGGGGCCTAATCCATTGATGAATTCACAGATTAATAGGCTGTCAGGAGGCAGGGAGGCAGAGCTAGCTGAAGAAAGTGAGTCTTGCAGTGGACTCTTGAAGGGAATTACTCTTGCTCTGTGTCCCTATCTGTCTCTGTGTTTCTGTCTCAGTCTCCCATGAAGTGGAAACTTAAGGGTTCTTTGGAAAGTTGGTTGGATGGCATTTTACTGGGGCAAACATGTGAAGGAACATTTTGTTAAAGTGGACTCAGGTGTGAAAGGCTAAGGCAGACTCATGAAGCAGACACAGGAGAGAGGGTGTTCTGCTAAAGCAAGCAGACGTAACGAAGGAGTCTTTGCTAATGATACACATATAGTGGTCCACCTTACATTGCGTAGTTCAGCTGCATTTGTCAGGACTCCATAGAGAGACACGAAGAAACTTCCAGTGGTGCACTCCAGTTTCTTTCCACTCCCACAGTCTTCGGCTGATTGGCAGAGTGATGTCACCTGAGACAAGTGCATGTGCTGAGGCAAGACACATGAGGTTTGGAGAAAGTGTAAAAGGACTTGACGGACAGTGATGGGGCTGAGCTAGGCTTGCTTATAGACCTATCTGTTCAATGCTTGTTAGTCTCCAGTCTTCGCTGATCTTCCCTTTGCTGAGAGAGGCACAGCTGAGAGCTTCTCCTGGCATTCCTCTGGTCCAGCCTACTAACCCGTGCTGAGGCTGAGGCCTGGCTATCTCTGCTAGGTAGTGCTAGTGCTGCTGATTTGTGTTTGCTATCTGGACTCTACTGAACTGGACTACTGGTATACCATGAAGTGCTTGCAAGTGGATCGAGCTGCCACTGCTAACCTATGGACTGAGCAGCTGATTTCTAGACAACACAGATGAGAGTTTCTCCAAAGAACCTTTCTAAACTGGTCCACTTCCCCACTGTATCCCTTCTTTCCCACTACCTCTGGTGGGTGGTGGGCTAAAAGGGAGGTTAAAGCATTTAGGAACTCATTCATTAAAAATAAGTTGTGAAAAATTAAAATACACTCCTGGTCTCCCTGTCTTGGTCTCAGTCTCCCTCTGGTGTCTGTTCATCTCTTTGTCTCTTTCTCTGTCTCTGTCTCTCCCTTTCCCTCTCACTTACTGTCTCTGTCTCTGTCTCTCTCTGTCTTTCTCTCTCTCTGTCTCTCTCTCTCTCTCTCTGTCTCTGTCTCTCTCTGTCTCTCTCTCTGTCTGTCTCTCTCTCTCTCTCTCTCTCTCTCTCTCTCTCTCTCTCTCTCTCCTGGCAACTTTGATCCACCATATGTTCACACCAGTGTCCTGCTTGAGCATGAGAGGAGCTGAGGGAACCAAGTGACCATCAGCTGAGCCCTCTGAAGCCCTGAGCCCAAACCAGTCTTTGCTTCTTTCAGTTAACTTCCTCGATTTCACCACAAAAGTCTCACAAAGCAGAGAAGGGCCCTCTGGGGAAAGCAGGCAAAACTTAAAAGAGTTGAAGAATTCTATATTCAAACTTGCTATTCTGGGTTTTCCTGAAGATATATTTTTCAAGGCAATAGGACATAACATATTTCATATTACAGCTTCTTAGCTAGATGCAGAGATTTTTTAAAAATGTAGACATATGGTATGCAAGCCTCCATTTGCACTCTCATTCCAGTCTGCAAATGTTGAGCAGGCTTTCTGAAGCAAATATAGGCATGAGTTCCTATGTCTGGAAGGTAGGTCACAAGCAGGAGGTAACCTTATACTTGGTGACATCTCATCAATGATCTCCTGTAAACCTACATTAATGACATAATTTTAGGGGGAATGGGGTTCAAGACAGGGTTTCTCTGTGTACCCCTGGCTGTCCTGGAACTCACTTTGTAGACCAGGCTGGCCTTGAACTCATAGAGATCCACCTGCCTCTGCCTCCTGAGCGCCAGGATTAATGGTATGTGCCACCACCGCCGCCCAGACTGATGACATAATTATTAAGAATGCTAACTTCTTTTTTTTTTTTTCTTTTCTTTTTTTCAGAGCTGGGGACCGAACCCAGGGCCTTGTGCTTGCTAGGCAAGCGCTCTACCACTGAGCTAAATCCCCAGCCCCTGCTAACTTCTTTTAAATGACAGTCTTGCTTTGTAGCCGAAGCAGGCCTTGAACTTGCACACCCAGCCTGTATTCCAATTTTACTTTTTACCGTGTTGGTTGACCTTCACTGTTTACTTGACTGGATTTAGACTCACCTTGGGGAAAGCAGGCTCAGCAAGCCATGAGGAGCAAGCCAGTAAGTATGGCCCCTGCGTCAGCTCCGGCCTCCAGGGCCTTCGGTGATGGACGGTTACTGGAGATGTAGCATGAAATGGACTCTTTACTCCCCGAGTTGCTTTTGGTCACAGCAATGGAAAACCCTAAGACGAGTCTATGAGATGGTTGCTAAGAAGCCCAGTGAATGGAGGACAACACATTCTAGAGGCAGGTAGCACCACAGTGTGGGCTGGGCTTCTGTACCAAGTGAAAGAGAAAGAAGGGAAGCCCCACCATTCTCCCTCTTTGCTTCTCGACAGAGTCTGCAGTGTGACCAGCAACCATGCGCCTGGCTGCCTTACCTTCCCACCATGGTAGACTGCATCCCTAAAACTGTGAGCCAAAATAAATCCTTCCCTCCAGTCACTGTGATGGAGAACTTGGTCACAGTAATGAAGAAAACGCCTGTACTTATCCTTGGATGGAAATCCTGTGGGGTTCATGACCCCTCCCCCAGTTATGCATAGGTTCTATTAAATCAGTAATTGCTTCTACAACTTTAAATGCAAATCAAACAACCTAAACTGTTGACAGGGAGTAGAACTGACTGGGTATTATAGCTGTTAACTTGCTCTGGAGTGAGACGTGGCTTAGTAGATAATGAAAGAGCTCTCCGTGCAAAGCTTAGGAACCAGCACTCAGCTCCCCACACACTATGTAGACATCAAATGGAGACATCCCAACTCACAAAGGCTAAGTCGTGGTGCCCAAGCAAGCTGGCCAGCCAGAGTAGCTCAAAAGGCAAGGTCCTGGTTCTGAGACCCTGCCTTGCTTTGTAAGGTGGTGAGCAATGGAAGGAGACCCCTGATATCAATCATGGGCATGTATACACACATACACACACACACATACACATGCACACACACATACACACACATATATACATACACACATACATACACACATACATGCATATACACACATACATGCATACACACACATATACACACATACATTATACACACATACATACATGCATATACACACATACATCCATACATACACACATACATATATACACACTTACACACATACACACACATATATACCACACATACATACACACATACACCACACACATATACACACATATATACACGCATACACACATATATACACACATACATACACACACATACACCACACACATATACACACATATATACACGCATACACATACATACACACACATACATACACACATACACCACACACATACACACACATATATACACGCATACACACATATATACACACATATATACACACATACATACGTACACACATACACATACATGCATATACACATATACATGCATGCGTGCACACATACATATATACACACATACACCTCACACATATACACACATATATACACGCATACACACATACATACACACATATACATACATCCATATATAGACATACATGCATGCATACACATACATATATATACACATACATACACACATACATACATATACACATACACATACATGCATGCATACACACATACATATATACACACATACACATACATACATGCACACACATACATACACATATACATACATGCATATATAGACATGCATGCATACACATACATATATATACACATACATACACACATACATACATATACACATACACATACATGCATACGTACACACATATACATACATGCATATATGCACATGCATGCATGCATATATATACACATACATATATACACATGCATACACACATACATATACAGATACTTGCACACATACACAGACATGCATATACACACATACATGCATGTATGCATTGACATACATGTATGCACACATACACTCATATACATACACACATACACACGTACAGACATACACACATGTATACATACATACATACATATACTCACATACAATGCACCACACATGTGTGAATACACATATGCATGAACACCATACACATACACATACACATGTAAAAGAACAGACTAGGATCCATTGCTCGTACACATCTCATTTCCATGCTTGAGCAATGAGAGTCTAGATGATTACAGATACAGCATAACATTAACCGCGGTCCTCTCTCTGCTCCTAAACTGGAAGTACCATGTATGGTCAGGGGCCACAAAGACCCCTAGAGCAATTGGTACCAGGTAATCTTTCTTTCCTTTCCCCTTCCTTCTGTCCATGTTTTCATTCTTCTTTTCATTTTTTTTTTCTTTTAAGACCAGCTGCCCTTGAACTTTCGAGGTAGCCTAGGCCAGTCTTGAACTCTTGGTCTTCCTGCCTCCATGTGCTGGAATGACAGGTGTGACCTCATCATGCCCAGCTTACGTGGTACTAAGGACGGAACTTGAGGCTTCCTGTATACTAGGCAAGCACTCTGCCAACTGAGATACAGCCCCACCCACCTTTTCCCCTCTGACTCCTCATTCCCACCCCATTGCCTCTCTTCTCCCTCTCTTCCCTTCCTTCCTTCTTCAAGACCAAACGTTCACTAGGTAGCCAGACCAGCCTTGAATCCAGGCTATTCCTGCCAGGTCTCCTGAGAGCTGGGTTTGCAGGGACAGGCCCCTCCTCTTGGCTAGACAACCATTCTTCCACTCAGCAAGCCACTTGCCCCAGGCTGATGTCCAGGTTTGGAGTTCCAAGATACTTAATGGCACAATATTTACATAATCTTTCTTTTACTCAGTGCCAGTTCTACGTGCTAAACAATCCTCCTTTATCTGCTCGTGTGTTACAAGACCTGAGACTTTCAGTTGACATTGGATTAGGGGCTTTCCGTGGACAGGCCCGACCCTGATGGCCATGTGCTGGTTTCCCAGCTCTTTACTCCCCGTGTAAACTTGAGATGTAATAATCATCGTTTTCTGGGATCCCAGCAGCAGTGGCAGTGCAGCACTGAGCCCCAAGGCAGGGTCAGAAGAAAAACTTCAGGCATCGGAGTCTCTGGGTTCACTGGGTGGGACATAAGCCCATAATTCGAACACTCAGGAGACAGAGACCAGGGGAATGCTCCAGTTGAAACTATCCAGGACTATGAAGTAAGAGCGCTCCCATCCCTACACACACACCGCATAGAAATAGGGAGTATTATTCAAAGTTCTTCAAAGACATTAGAAGCCAAGCAAATGGCCTCACAAATTAAGAAGCCTTTAACTGGAGAGTATTGGTTCTAAATCAAGGTCCATATTAAATATCTTTCTATTTCCCCACAGAACGTCAGTCTTTATTTCAACCAACAGCGCTAGATTTTTAATCTAGATCCAACAATAGTCAATTCTCTGCTCAGGACAGTAAGATGTCCGGTGTGTGTTTGAGGCAGCCTTTTGCCCGCATTGCCCGAATTGCCCGCATTGAAATGGTACCGGAGGACATCACCATTGTCTCATTACTCTGGACAGGTAGCAGTTGAGTGGTTCCCACCTTAAGCCCATTAAACAAACACTGTTCCTCTTGCTTTCAGGGCAGTCATCCAGGATGTACGACTCTGCCTTTAAGAACACTTTAAAAGCTGGGTGTGGTGGCATACACATGCACTCTCCGTACTAATGTGACTGAGAACTCTCGGGTCACTTAGACTGTCTCAAAAAGTCAAACAGAGACTTAAAGGACTGTGTGGCGTTCTCATTTTCTCCCTGTCCTGTACCAGAGACTAGAGACAGGAACTGCAGATGGGACATTATGTGTTGTCTCTTGTATAAGTCATAACCTTTCACCAACTGGCCTTTAGAAACTCAAAGGGAGTTTGCCCACCATTCACTCAGGCACGGAGCAGAGGCTCAATGGAGCACAATGAGAAGTGGAAGAGAAGATTAAGAAAGAAATGTAATAGAAGAAACACTAGCAAGGATTTTGAAATGAACTGGGAGGCGGCAGTGGCACACGCCTTTGACTCTAGCATTCGGGAGGCAGAAGCAAACGTATCTCTGTGAGTTCAAAGCCAGCCTGGTCTACAGAGGGAGTTCTAGGTCATCCAGGGCTACACAGAGAGACCCTGTCTTGTGTGTGTGTGTGTGTGTGTGTGTGTGAGTGTGTGTGTGTGTGTGTGTGTGTGTGTGTGTGTGTGTGTGTGTGTGTATGGGGGGTGGGTATGGGTAAAAGAAAATAGAATACCCAAGTAGAGTATTAACAGAATTTAAAATGTTTTCATGAGGCTGTCTATGGAATTGTCTTTCTAAAATACAGAGATAAATAATAAATATAATATCCACAGATTCAACATTGTCTTCAACGGTGGTACACCAAGTGTTTCCACAAAGTGCTAGCTCCAGAGATTACTCGGCTGAGAGCTTTACTATTTCTGAAGAGGAAGAAATTATGCATGAGGCAGTCAGCTATGGAAGCATTAGCTCCTGGGAACAATATCCTCAATTTCTAAAGCATTTCTGAAACCTAGCTCGGACCTCTACTCTAAAATTAAAAAAAAAAAAAAAAAGAAGATGGAAAGAAAGAAAAAAGAAAAACAAAACAGAACAAAAACAAAACAAAACCCTCTAACCAAATGTTAACGTCCTGTTCCATTTCTTAAATGTGTTATTCTTATCTCCTGCCCTAATGACCGTTCTGCGCCAGCTGATAAGGTGATAAGGAGCCGGGGAGAGTGGTGCACACCTGGGATCACGGGCTCTGAGAGGCTGAGGCAAGAGCATCATAAGCTAACGACCAGCCTGGGCTCCACACTGAGACTCTGTCTAAACAAATGTTAATTAAAATCACGATAATAATGTAGGCAGTCTCGACGCTGCTTGGCTTTCACTGAACATCTCCAGGTTACCTGACTCATTTCCCCCAGTAGATCTGGGGTTCTGTTCCCCAAATTTGGCTTGAGTACTTCCATCAAGAAGTCACCTTCATGTTTGTGATTCTGTTCTGGTCCTGTATGGCTTGTGCGGGTAGCAGAGACCTTGTCTATTACAGTGCTGGGTGCACATGACGCTTTGAGTTATCAACTCCCTGGTACGGATCTCAAGGTTTCCATGCCTCTTCCGTGCGGCATAATGGTCTGCATAAAGAGACCCTTCACTCCTGCAGTTTGATTCCTGATCTCTACCTCAGCTCGTAAGTAAATGATTTATCAGCAAGTCAGAGACATTGCCAAAGTTTCTACAGTGAGTCCTTCAGGCTTCCCCTGCTAGGAAAAGCCACACACACCACTTTTCCTTGCAGAGAATTTCGGTAGAGGCCTGTGGTCATAGTCACTGGCTGGTGGAGCCTGGGGGTTTTTGACACTTTCAACTCTGACCTGGAAACAGGAACTGACTTGTTCCGAATTAGGTGCTCTCCTGCACTGCTTCTTGCCTAAAGGCACAGGAGTCAGAGAATGTGGTTGGAATGCTGGCAACAAGAGCAAATAAATATGCATAGCCTCATTGGCAGAGCGTCCATCCATAGTACTGCTGGGAGGGACAGACACTGGGACAGAAGCTGTGCTTACCTGAGTCCACCCCAGGCACGGCCAGGGAGTTAAGAGTATGTGTCCCCAGCCAGAATATGGCAAATACATAGGCGAATGCCAGCAGCAATCACTGAACTGAGAACGGGACCCCCGTTGAAGGAATCAGAGAAAGGACTGAAAGAGCTTGAAGGGGCTCAAGACCCCATATGAACAACAATGCAAACCAACCAGAGCTTCCAGGGACTAAGCCACTACCTAAAGACTATACATGGACTGACCCTGGACTCTGACCTTATAGGTAGCAATGAATATCCTAGTAAGAGCACCAGTGGAAGGGGAAGCTCTTGGTCCTGCCAAGACTGAACCCCTACTGAACGTGATTGTTGAGGTGAGGGTGGTAATGGGAGGAGGATGGGGAGGGGAACACCCATATAGAAGCGGGGGGGAGGGGTTAGGGGGATGTTTGCCTGGAAACCAGGAAAGGGAATAACAATCGAAATGTAAATAAATACCCAATTTAATAAAGATGGAGAGAAAAGAGTATGTGTCCCATCCCTCCACCCTCCATCCCCCCACCCACTCCCCAGCCCCCCTCAACCCTACAATCCACTCCTTGACCCCACTCCCTATGCCTCAACCTCCTCCAACCTCCCCAACCCCATCTCTCGCCCAGTACCTACTTTCTAGCTCTAAGCTACCAGCATCTCCTGGTCCCCTGCTCTAGACAGATAGCTACCCAGGCAGCCTGGTTCTGGGAAATGCTGCAAGGCAGGAGCTTCTTTCCCTCCCTAGCCACCACTCTCTCCCCACCTTCACCCCGCCCTGCTGTGACCCTTTATTGGCACCCGCTTTCTTGGTCCAGGGGAGGATTTGCCTCACATGAGAGTTAGGCGTCAGGTTTTGGAACAAGATAGGATTTTTACTCCATCTCCGCTCATCATTCCTCTCGGCCGAAACTCAGTTTTGCCATTCGTAAATGGAGAGTAAAGAGGCACACCTTACAGAGCTTCGAGGACTGGCTCAAGGCTGGCATTCAATAGTCCTCGTTGTCCTCTGTCCCTCCCCCTCTTCCCTTCTGTAAATAACATAGGACCTGGGAAGGGGGGGGGGGTGTTTCCTCTCTGCAGCATCTTTCCTTCTTCCACAAGCCACTCAGGATTGCTTCCCCCTAGACTTCCCATGCACAAGAAAAGAGGGCATTTCCATCCTCTGTTGGAGACTCTGTCCAACAGGGCAGCTCTGTTTCTGTTCCTAGATCCATTTCTACATGGGCAGTTGCATGTCCCCCTGGATGACTGGGATGCCTAGAAGCCCTCGACTTCCCCTGTATCATGCAGGCAGGTCACTTTTGCCACACGTGCTACGAAAGCACCTCTGGATACAGGTCACCTGTATCTGAAGAACACAGCCTTCATGGAGCAGGAGAAATGCGGAAACTGGTTGAACATTATAGTCGCCATGCCTGTTCTGGGGCAGATAGCCAAGACGGCCAGGTCCTGAGGTTAGGGACAAGTTGTGCCAAAGCCTCCGGGTGTGGATGGAACTCTGGTGGGTGGGAGTCTTTGGGGCACCCTCCCACTGTGAAAGAACACTGACAGATGTTGCCCTTGACTCCGGGCTCAGTGTACCAGGTGGTCGACTCAGCAAGGCTCTGCCTCCGTCCCTAAAGCCCCGCCCAGCATCTCTCTGTACCTATTCATGTCTATCAAACACCAGCCGTAACCTCCGTACTTATTTAAGTCTAGCAGGCTCCTCCCTTCCCACCCACTCACCCCCAGCCTTCTCGGGGCCGGGTGGGGTGGGGTGGGGAATCCTGTCCCAGTGTTGTGACCACCTGTGATGTGAACCCTACCGGTTCTGACGCATCCATTCAAACTAATGGCGCTAGGCACCAGAGCTGTGGCTTCTTCTGTTCCGCCTGCTCCTCCCTGGCAGGGCCAGGCATAGCTGGTTTCTGATGACTTGGGATCTTCACTAGCAGAGTCAGAGAAGGACCGCTAACAGAGTCGCGTTAAACTCTGACCCAATCCTACGTGACTTACGGGTACCAAATAATCGCTATTAATCTGGGGCTTCTGCTGCTACCATCAGTCGCGGCACGCCCATGCAGATTCTGAGCTCACAACTGCTCCACCGCTCACCCCTAGTCACACGGTCTGAAGTGGGCAGAGAAGGACTTCCAGTGTCTAGCCCTCCTTGCTTTGGGTAAAAGGTTCCCCAGGCCCGCTCTGGAAGCAGGAATAGATTGATTTCAGATCCAGAGCTCGACGGAGAGAAGTGGAGTCAAGTCAGCTCTAATGCCTAGGAGGCTGTGAACCACAAAAGGAAGTTCCAGGGGAAACAGGAAGACTCCTCAGAACTTACCAGCAACGTGTTAAAAACTTGTAAGAACGTGTCTGTTGTGCGCTGTTGGTGCATTTGAGGGCTGGGAGAGAATTCCCTTCAACTACACTCGAAATTTCGGTGAACGCAAGCCAGATATGCTAACTCGTCCCATAACCCATTATGGAGCAGAAGTTAAGTGTTGTCTTGGGGAAGAAAGGGGAGAAGGGTCTACACTAGGGAAGCAGGCTAAATGACAAAGCGTGCTTTGAATGGGAAGTTGGCACGGCACCAACCAAGAGTTTGATCTCAGCAGGAACTGGGGGGAGAGAAAGCCGTGCAAACGGGAATGTCCTAGCAGCCTCAGGAACGGGATGGAGGCTAGAGCTATACGACTTGGATATTACATAAAGTCACAATGACCCTTAGGAGGTGTAGCTCAGCAGAGACGGCTTGACCACATGTATAAGGTCCTAGGTTCAACTCCCAGTGGTGGCAAAATAAATAAATAGAGCAAAAAGTTAGTTGCTCTATAAGCACCGGACTAATCTTCAGCCCACACAACTGCAGTTCCAACAACCACGCCATGAAGGGATTTTTTCCCCCTTTGCATAGATGAGTAAGTCAAGCTTTTTAAGAGGCAGACCCCCAACCACAACCAAGCCAGGGCCATTCCACATCCTGTTTGTCCCTTTCTGCTCTGAGAGCTGATCTCCCATAGGACCCCATCCGACCAGCAACCTCTGCCCAGCGCTGTGACGGCCTCACTGGGAAATCTTTCCAGCTAACTAGATCTTTCCTCATTCTCCATTCCTGACACCTAACTCTTTCCTTGGGAACTGGGGTGTTCAGAAGTCCAGGCTACCGTCAGTTTGTACATACAGTTCTTATCCTGAACTCCATAGACTGTAATAAAGGCCAAATGGAGGTGCGGTTAGCGTACACTTAACTCTCAGTGTAAATGACTATTATTGTTTTGCTAAGATTAATGGACATAGATTATTTTCCGCAGATTCTGGAAACCATTACAGAAAGACCTCACAGTGAGTATAGTGTACAGATAATATTACAAGAAGGGCCTGGAGAGATGGCTCAGTGGTTAAGAGCACTGGCTGCTCTTCCAGAGGTCCTGAGTTCAATTCCCAGCACCCACATGCCAGTTCACTATCATCTGTAACTTCAGTTCCAGGGATGTCCTCTTCCGGCCTCCAAGGGAACTGCGTGAACATGGTGCACAGACATATATGATAAATCTGGAGAAAAAATTATCATAAGGGAAGTATAAAGGTTTTAAAAGAAAAAGTACATCCCTGTGGGCTATTTTCCTCATTTTCAGAATAGATTTACATTTCTAAGATGTGTTGCTAAACATATGTATAACTCATCTATTAAATGAACTGATAACTTGAAGGCATAACTACATAAAAACAATCAACTAGGCAGGGTGGTCGCAGTGCATGCCTGGGATGCAGAGGCAGGAGGATGTCTGAGTTTACAGGCCAGCTTGGTCTGTAGAATGAGTTCTAGAACATCTGGGGCTACACGGAGAAATGCTGTCTTGAAAAAAAAAAAAAACAGAATCAAAAAGCAACCAACCACAGCTAATACTAGCTACCTGTTCTTGGCGCATTTTAAGATTAAAAACATTTATCTATAAAGACAAATGTCAAATTGTTTACTGCAGCATAGTGTAGAATTAAAAAACTGTAGAAGATAAAAAAATCACCTGCATAAATCACCATTTAGAGGTGATTACCATTAACATTTTAATTTATTGATATCTAGTCTTTTTTTAATTTTTTAATTATTTTTTATTTATATGAATACACTGTAGCTGTCTTCAGACAGCTACCAGAAGAGGGCGCCAGATCCCATTATAAATGGTTTCAAGCCACCATGTGGTTGCTGGGAATTGAACTCAGGACCTCTGGAAGAGCAGTCAGTGCTCTTAACCACCGAGCCATCTCTCCAGCCTGATATCTAGTCCTTTATAAAATTACTTAATTCTCGAGTAAGATTACTCTAGACCAGGAATACAGCTTAGGGGCAGAGGACCTCTCTCTTGTGTATGAAGCCCTGAATGTGATCCCCAGCTGCTCAGACAATTCCTGAGTATAACATTTTATAATGAGAAACTTACTTACAAAACTGACTTAGATACTCTTACTTCTCCAGCTCTGCTACTGGCTCCAGGAGACCTCTGGTCAAAGGTTCTTTTTCATGGATTCTGTTCCCTAAGTAAAATAGGTAAAGGAAGATTGAGGAGCTCATGACCTTTAGGATTATGACCAGGCTACATTGCAGAAGTCATGGTTTGGGCTTTCTTTTGGGGGGAGGGATACTTTTTCAAAAGCATCTGTTAGTCTTTTTAAAAAAAAAATAGATATAGCCAATTTAAGCGTAAGTGGCAAGGCTCCAGTTAGTTCCTCAACAGTCTCTCTCATTCAGAAAAGCCTTACTGGCTCTGGATTTTAATGTGAAAATGTTTTGTTATCTAAGGAAAGTAACTGCCGTCTCTCATCCCCCCATCGCCTAGCACAAGATGTGTGCAAGATACTCATCTTGGTCTGAATCATACATTTGCCTGGAGCAGTTTCAGTTGCAGGATGGTCATGAGGCTGTGACGTAGCTGGAAGGGAAGTAATATCCCCTGAAGGTCCACAACCCTCGGCAGGACAGGAAGCACTGCGTTCGCAGTAGGCTGCTGTCTTTATCTGTAAACTAAGCATGATTCAGGACGAGCGAGCGAGGGATGCCAAGGGAGAGGCTATGTTGGCTTTACACCACGACGACTTCCAGGTTAGGGCTTGAAAGCTACGCTCTCCGTGCTCCGGAGGAAGCATGGAGATGCCGGCAGTGCAGCAGTGTGCAGAAAGGGTGACAATTCACACTGCAGGAGGCAGGGAACACTTGCTTGCCTATTGGGCTGGCCTGGTGACGTGGGGCAGCACCCAGACTCACAGCTCCCCTAGCACCTACCGCAGTTCCTCCAGTGATCTCTGAAGCTCAGGCCAAGTGTAATTGAAGTTCCCTATAATAGATCTCCCGTGGCTACTGCAGAACTCAGGGCAGGGTTGATGAGGGAGTCGCTTAGGTCAATCACGGATCCCCGGTGTGCTCGCCGGTTCTGGAAGGGCTGTTCCTCTCCTGTTTTTGTCTATACTCATCCCCCTTCTCAACTTTCCAGCTGGCTGACCCAGGGGACTTCAGACTCAAGGCTCAACATCACAGGGGCAAGGAGCCCTATAGATAGCCATCAACTTTCACAAGAGCCCAGGCAAGATGCCCACATCCTGTATTCAGTGTCACTCACAGTGGTTCTGCCTCTTACTGAATTCTGGGTAATGTGAAATTACATATTGATGACGTTTCGGAAAAGCTATAACCATCTGAACTTGGCACTTGTTGGTTGAAAAGGAGGTTAAGTTTTAACTGTGTGTTGACTGACTAGAAGAAGATTTGTAAAAGCCCTTTGAGAGGACACATTGAAATACAGGTTTTCTGACTTACAAAGCAAACACTATTGAATGGTTCTGAAGTTCAAGTATCCCATCTCTTCTTCAGTAAGAATCATTGCAAATGTACAAATGCTCACTTATGTACTGATTTGACCAATCAGGTGTTGGTTTTCTCTCAGACAGATCTACTCTATACAGTATCCTCTAGCTATGAGTTGATATACACTGTGTAAGCCAGGACTTTCTAAAGGAGCAGAATCTAAGTATGTATTCCAAAGAGGGATTTATCGGTTTGATTTACATGACAGCTGGATAGTTCAGCAATGGCCGTCTACATCTGGAAAGGCAGAGAGAACAGCTCCTCAGTCTAAGAAGCTGGATGCTTCTCTCTCCCTCTCTGGGTTTAGAGGTCCCAGCGTTCCCCTGGAGAGCCTTCAGCCTTCGGTCTCCCTATTGTTTTAGAGGCCCCAGCGTTCTCTGGAGAGCACTGGCTTTCACTCCACATGGGAAGGCTGAGGAAGCTGTCACAGGCATTAGATGTCAGAGACCAATGGCAGCAGCCATACACACTCATTCAGAAATGGGCTCCTGCAGTTTCCAGTTCTCTTCTGTTCAGCCCACAAGCACATTGGTTGAAACCACAAACATTCAGGATGGGGTCCCCTTCCCTCCAGTCACTGCCCCACATGTCAATCCTCCCTAGAAACGCCCCAGCCTCACAGCATGGGTGTTGCTTTGGCATTTTCCTTCCTTTCACATGAACTCCAATCTTTTCCCACTCCTATCTCCCAAACTCTAAATTCTTGACTTGGAGGCCTTGACTCAGAGCCCTGCCTTCAGATCCCCCTGCACTGTGTGGTCCTCCATACGCAATTGTACACGAACCTCAGTCCTCCTGTACCTTGGCCTGGCACAGTCCTTCGGGCTCGTACTCTTTTTTGGAGCTAAGTGTGATGTCACGTACCTGTAATTCTGGCACTGGGGAGGCTGAGGTAGGGGAGTGATGAGTTCAAGGCCAGCTTGGGCTACATAATGAGGCTCTATTGACAACAGGACCAGAAGGCTAACTCACAGTGCATGACACCTGATTCCCATTCATTTTTATGTTTACCTGCTGTGTGTGCTGGGACAGCTCTGCTCGGTCTATCCTGCTGCACGTGTGCTGGGACAGCTGTGCTCGGTCTATCCTGCTGCACGTGTGCTCGGACAGCTCCGCTCGGTCTATCCTGCTGCACGTGTGCTGGGACAGCTCCGCTCGGTCTATCCTGCTGCACGTGTGCTGGGACAGCTCTGCTCCGTCTATCCTGCTGCACGTGTGCTGGGACAGCTCTGCTCGGTCTATCCTGCTGCACGTGTGCTGGGACAGCTCTGCTCCGTCTATCCTGCTGCACGTGTGCTGGGACAGCTCTGCTCGGTCTATCCTGCTGCACGTGTGCTGGGACAGCTCTGCTCCGTCTATCCTGCTGCACGTGTGCTGGGACAGCTCTACTCCGTCTATCCTGATGCATGTTTGCTGGGACAGCTCTGCTCCGTCTATCCTGCTGCACGTGTGCTGGGACAGCTCTGCTCGGTCTATCCTGCTGCATGTGTGCTGGGACAGCTCTGCTCCGTCTATCCTGCTGCATGTGTGCTGGGACAGCTCTGCTCCGTCTATCCTGCTGCACGTGTGCTGGGACAGCTCTGCTCCGTCTATCCTGAACTGCTCCTCCTCCTCCACTTTCCCCTAAGCTGACCCCCCATCTGTGTTTTCTGCCTTTTACTTTCCCTGTTCTAGCCACTGATTCCCAGTGATTCCAAAGGGACTAAACACACTTCCTTGGGAGGGGATGAGGGGAGGGAATTGGGCTGATCATTCTGGCATTATTTTGGGTTATCTAAGAAAGGGAAGAAGACCAAAGGCATTGCCACGGTGAGCGCCCTCCACTTGGTGAGGATAATGAATCTTGGTGCACACCCACAGCAGGGACAGAAAGCCCTAAGGCACAAATAAATCCAAGGCCACACTCCCCAAACCCTCGAATTTCCACCGCCTTTTGTTGGTTGATGAGAATAAACATACTAGATAGCACAAGCTTTTAAATTAAAGTTCAGCAAAAGAAAACTCGATGTGAAATTAACAAATAATAAATTCATAAATTATTAATAATTTTTACAAGCACATTTCTTCATTTCAGCAATGCGAAGGAGCTGTAAATAATGAAGACCTCACATTAGATCATCTGCAAGAGGCTCATATGAAAGGACTTCCCTCCCATATAAAAGTTGCACCTTAAGCCTCCCATGGGAGAACATCATATAATTTACCTCTTATAAATCTTGGCCACTATGCCAGCCCTTAGGGTCATGCTACTGCTCCAGTATCTTTAAGGCCAGGTTTAAAACTTCCTTGAAAAAAAAAAAAAAAAAGACAGTCTATTTTGTAGCTCTGCCTGTCTTGGAACTCACTTTGTAGACCAAACTGACCAGGGCTCCACCTGCCACTGCCTCCTGAGAATTGGGATTAACAATGTAGCCTTAAAACTTCCTTTTAAGCACAGTATTGAATACAATCTTGTTTGTTTTTTTTTATCTTGTTACTTTGTGTGTGTGTGTAGGATGATGTCAATATGCAGGTGAAGGCAGGTACAAAGATAGAACGAGGCTTGTCACTGGACTAGAAGGAAGGATGGGTAGAAGAAAAGTTTTAGAGGATGAGGAGATTGGAGCGAGCAAAGAGAGGGGCAGCATAGAGAACATGGAGGCGGATGTTAAGTTTCCGCTCTGCACATTTACAGGTTGTTATGAATATTCTTAAGGGATGGCTGTGTACAGGATTTTGTGTATCTAGATGAGTAAACTGTATCTTATCTAGGTGGGCAATTATATCTTATCAATTGGACCAGAGGTTATTGTGTTGTGTGTTCTTTCATGTGGCGATTTAATTGAGTTCAAGAGAGTGTGTGGTGGCTGGAGACACTGGGCCGCCACGGAGTTGGGATGTGTGTGTCTGGCATGGTGGCAACCTGCCTTGGGAACTCGATGGGTAGAGAGATTGCTGCCAGGCTCAGAGAGAAGCCATCGGCAGTGTGATATGGGATGGAGCAGAGTGGGTGAGACGCTTCGCTGACTGAGATGAAGATGACTAACCGATGTCTTGGGCACTACAGTGCCGGATCTAGTGCAGGGCACAAGAAACCATTTGTTTTAATTTTACAGAAGCATGTGTGCATGTGTCCACGCAAGTGTGTTTTTGGGTGTGCATGGGTATGTGTGCATGGGTATGTGTGTATGTATGTATGTGTGTATGTATGTATGTATGTATGTATGTATGTATGTATGTAAGAGGACAACTCCTAAACGAGCTGGTTCTTCCTCCACTATGATAGGGATCAAGCTCAGGCCAGTAGGCTCGTATGGCAAGGACCTTTACCCACCGAGTCATCTTAGTGACTCTAAATTCTCATTTTTTGTCCGCTCCCTCCATGGTGGAATTCGTCTTCAGACCTAGCTGGCAGCCAAGATGGGGCAGAACCTCTGAGAAATGAAGCACTGGGCTCATGGGAACTTCCAGAGGAGAGAGGCTTGGTGGGGACTGGGCATTAGAGACCCTGGACATTGTTAGAAGACCAAAAACGTGTAGAGAATGAGCATTAGTAGGCTAACAGCCTGAAGGAGAACTCCTTGCGGGCATTTGGGGAGCTCTGTAAATTTGTTTCTGCAAAGCCCTTAAAACCCACATGACCTTTATGTGAACCAGTAAAGGCAAGATGCAGATTTGTGGAAGGACACTCCTCCCCTTCCTCCCCTCTCTTGCTTCCCACCTAGCTTATTCCAAAGACGTTTATCACACCTTTGCCCTGTAGCTTCCAATTAGACATCTTCTTTCTTCCTCCTTCTCCCTCGTCCCCCTCCTCCTCCTCTCCTCTTCTCTTCCTCTTCCTCCTCCTCTTCCTCCTCTTCTTCCTCCTCCCCTCATCATCCTTCTTCCACTGGCTCTTGCTTCTCTTTCTTTTTCCCTTTCCTCCCCTCCCTTCCCCCCCCCTTCTCTGCCGGGATTAAAGGCGTGTGCCACCACGACTACATGTAACTTTAAAAAGCATGCTTGCTCCTTGCCCGGTACCGCGGCCCCTTACAACTCAGCTCCGAGATCACGCAGGCATTCACTTCCATCCCACCTTTCCCTCCAGCTGGCTCTGCTAAGCTGCCCAACAACCGTCCCTCCGGACACTGCCTGGAGCTACCGCTGGAGTTCCACTACTGGGCCGACCACCCAGCGGCCAGCTTTCTCCTCCCAAACACCAGACAGCCTTAATATTTTAAAACAGCCAGATAACACGACTGCTGGGCAAAGAACATGCTGCCCCATCCTGAGGAAACTATCCGTCCACGAGACCTTCATGTCTGTCCTTCCTATCTGCTCCACTGCCCGGTCTGAATTCCCAATCTTCTCCGCGACCCCTTCTCTTCCTGTCCAGCCCGGAAATGCCGCCTTATCCTTCGCTCAGTGATTGGCTTCTGCGGTCTTTATTGACCCAATCAAGAAACAATTAGGGAGCTAGATTTTAGTTATCAGCTCTTACCCCTACACACGGCCACTGGCCGGATAAGGCTTTTATCTTTGTGAGTGTACAGAGAAAAAGTTATGGTCATTACATACATACATACATGCATACATACATACGTACATACATATGTACATATGTACATTACTTGCACACACATACACAGAGACTAATGTACACACATACATATATACACACATAATACATACATACACATGTATACACATATATACATACACACATACACAGAAACTAATATACACACATACACACATACACAGAAACTAATATACACACATACACAGAAACTAATATACACATACACACATACAGAAATTAATGTACACACATACATATATACACACACATAATACATATATACACATATGTATGTATACATATACATACACAGAAACTAATGTACACACATACATATATAAACACATAATGCATATATCCACATATGTATACACACATATACATACACACAATACACATATATCCACATATGTATATACACACATACATACACATACACAGAAACTAATCTATACACATACATATACATATATACACACAAATACACACTATACACGTGTATACACACACATACAGAAACAAATGTACACATATGCATATACACACAAATCCACACACATAACATACATACACATATGTGTATACACACATACATATACACACACATCTCTAGAATGGCATAACGTGAATTCTTATGACACAGCAACCTCCCCTGGTTACCCGCTCCTCTAAGCATCCTCTCTGGGTTCGAGAGTTAAGTTTTCTGCTTATTTGGTTTTTTACTAAAGAAGAGTCACAGACCACCCACGTTGCTGATTTTTCTGTTAGTTCCACACGTGTGAGAGTCACCAATGTGCTCGGCGCTTCCGTTTCCTTTTCTGAAAGTTGGAGATTATGAGGCTGAGTTTCCATGATTATTAAATAAAATAGAAAAAAAAAGCAGCTGGCTCAAAGTGCTAACGAGCAGGAATACCAGTTGGAAAAGGGATGAGCTTGACTCAAACAGATGGCCTCCAAACAGTGGAAAGTGGAGCTGGGGAGAAAGATGGCAGCTGCCGAGCTTGCCCGCCCGCGGAGCCTCACTTTGAAATCGCCGGCTCTTAGACGCGTCTGTACAGAGACCAGCAGCCAAAATGCCACTGCTGATAGGAGGCTCGAAGGCACCAAGGACTTGCTGAAACTCCCGGGAGATCTGCTTTGGAGTCCTCCCACCCCACACCAAGGAGCTGCTAAAAACTTATGAAAAAGAGGCAACCGTGCGGCCAGCCAGTCCAGCATGTCCCCCGCGGAGCAGATGCCTCTGGGCGTCCTCTGCTCCACTGGCCTGGACTGCAAACCGGACCAGTGACTACACAAGTTCAGAAAGATTTGCGGCTGGTTTTGGTAAATCACACCAGCCTTCAACCATGAAAACACTCACCTGTTTACTTCCTAAGTGTCTCCTGCCAGCATGTCTGCAATCCCAGCACTGAGGCAGGAGGATCGTACATTCCAGGCTAACCTGGACGATATAATGAGCGCGAGAGCAACCAGAGGAAGGAGGAAGGAGCAGAGAAATGATGAGAGGGGATGAATATGAGCAAAGCACAGTGATATCTGTCTGGGTGCAGAAGCCACGATAATTAATACCCACTCTTTTGCACACAAACTAAAAAAAAAATCAATAAAAAAAGTCTCTTGCCATTAATTTTTTTTTTTAGATTGGAGAAACAGTTTGTATGGATTTAATCTCTTGAATAATGAAGGCTTTGTAAGTTCATTGATAATTATAGAGGCTTGCAATACAGTATCAGGAAAGCATTGGACAGGCACCCTGATAGGTCATCGTTTACCACGGGGGGTAACAACCCAGAAAATAAGCCCATCAGGATGATTCATGCTTGGGAGTCTGAGGTGGGAGCATTCTCTGAGTTCGAGACCCACCTGGGCAACCGACTCAGACACGGTCTCAAAAAAGCAGAAAGAAAAGGTTCCATTTCTTCATCTGTAATGGACTGGGACTCCTATAAGGGCTTTGACATTAGGAGAACTACAGGACTCAGCACAAACAAAGCTGGCCCTTCCAGTGCTTGCTGGTTCCACTTGTGGTTTCTGTCCCTTCAAAGGAGTGGGGATTAGCTGCCCTTACATAGGAATGCAGCTCTGATTATTTCGGTGTCTGTTTTCACAGGCATTGAACCTGAACCCTGTAGCCAGTGAGACCTGACTGACTGGGCCTCTCTCCTCTCCTGTAAAAGTAGGCAGGCCCGGCTGAGCTGATACCAGATACCACAGTAGTCCAGCCCCCACCAGATGCCACTTCCATTAAATCCCATCTCGTTTACTGGGTGTGCGGCCTTGGTTAACCACAAACCACCAGAAACGCCTCAGATCAGTGAAAAGGCTTTGCTTTTTAGCCAGCCTCTTGGGGTATAATCAGAAGAGTTAGAATGTCACATTCCTACAGTCAGGGCTGAAACCAACGGGACACAGCGGTACGATGGCTGGTCCTGAATGCTTCATTCATGACAAAAGAGACATGGTCCGGCCTCTTCCCATGGCACAGTGTAGAGAATGGCACGGTGTTCAAGAGCCTTCTAGTTAACTGAGGGGCTCTGAGCAGGTAGCCAAGGAAGAAAGGCAATATTTGAAGGGGCAGTTAGTGTTCAGAGGGGAAAGGAAGTTTGTTAATTCTTCACCCTGTCCCTGACCCCAGCCTCCGTTCCATAAATAGGTCAGGATAACATTTGCCACCAGAGGAAGTATTCAGATACTTCTGAGAGGCCATGAATGATTCACACTCGAGGTCAATAATTAACTTACCCGGGAATGTGTTCAGTTGCACTACTACTCTTAACTCTTTAAATCTCAGAAGACATTCTCCCCAGCTTGGCAAGAGATGACAACCGGAAGCAGAGCAGTGTCCACACGGATCTGGATGCCTCGGGAGTGAGAGGTCTTCAACCTACCACATGGGAAAGGCTGAGGGCTGGAGGTGCCCACCTTGGCAATCATTCTTTTCGGGACGAAATGAACACACTTCATTCATCAGGGGACCTAATCGAATGACTTCTTCCCTATCCCAGTTCTAAACTAGGGGCAGAGTGATCAGGGAGGAGGGATGCTTCCCACCTCTGACTGGGCCTCCCTCAAGGATTCCCTAAGTGGAGACTTTGGTAAATGAAGAGAGGCCATGGTGGTTTCAGATTACTCCAGATGGAGAGACCGCACACTGGTCTGGGGAAGGGGAGTTGTTCCTGGTCTGTGGGAGGCACCACCCCCATGAGCTAGCCAGTCTTGTCAGGGAGGCAACCCCAACACTCTATAAGAACTGGCGATGGGAGCTGTGCATGTGAGAAAAAAAACTCAGCTGGGGCATGGGCAGTCTGTCAGGTAGAGATGGACTGGGCCTCAAATATTGGGGGAGGGGTGGGAAAGCTCAGAGAGAAACAACTTCCTTCCCATCATTGGGCCACAAACGACTCCCTGTTGACTCCCAGTTCTATGCGCCTCTGACAGGAACACTATTGAGAGAACTACACCCACTGTGGCTAATAACTCATGTCCCTCAAAGATCATACGCTGACGGCTTAACCCCCACATCTCAGACACTGGTTGGATATGGACAGAGGATCTTTTATGAGTTAAAAAAGGCCTTTAAGAGGACCATTTAAGTTAAAATCGGACCACAAGGATGCACCCCAATAATGTGTCCTCCTGAGAAGAAATTAGAACACAGAAAGAGAGAGACCAGGCCCCACACACGCAGAGAGATCATGTGAGGATGCACAGAGAGGCAGGGCCAGGACAGAGACCCACGTCTTCACATCATGATCTTACACCTTCAGCCTCTAGAACTGCAAAACTGGGTCCCAATTAGGGCCACTATGGCTGGGATGAAACACCATGACCAAAAGTATGTTGGGGAGAAAGGGTTTATTTCACTCATGGTTCCATAGAGCATTCCCTCATCAAAAGCTGTGAGGGCAGGAACCTGGAGGCAGGAGCTGATGCAGAGGCCATGGAGGGGTGCTGCTCACTGACTTTCTCCTCATGGCTTGTTCTGGCCGGCTTTCTTACAGAAGCCAGGGCTACCAGCCCAGGGATGGCACCACCCACGGTGGGCTGGGCCATTCCCCCACCAATCACTAATTAAGAAAATACCTTACAGGCTTGTCTTTAGCCTAATCTTGAGAGGCATTTTCTCAGTTGAACCTTCTCCCTCCTTTCTGATTACTCTAGCCTGTGTCTCCCTCCATTGACATAAAACTGCCCAGCACACAAATGGTTTCTGCTATTCAGCCCCCCTAGCCTGTGACATTCTGACAGAGAGTCAACTCAGGTCTTTTGAAGAGGACAGACAACAAATAAAGTATTTAATTGATATGTTAGGGACAGCCATGGAGGGCACTGGAAAGGGTGAGCTCCTTTGAGGAAACGTGAAGAACAGCTAGAAGAAGAGAGTGGGAAAGCAGGCCAACAGAAGCTTCCATTGTGGAATACTGGGAAAAAAACGTTGATGCCCCAGAACAGCAGGTGACACAGTCAGGCAGGAAGGATGCGGGAGAACTATACACATAAACATTTTAATCAAAGGGCAGGGCTTGGTGGTGGGGAATTCCTTTTCAGTTGTTTTGTTCCTGCCGCTGCCTGTCTGGGTGCTCATGACCTGTAGGATGGATACGCCCTTGGTGGACAGGTCTCCAACGTCAAGTGGTTGTCATGGCAACCCGCTTCATGTGGCGACCAAATGGCTACTTCCTTTCACAACCTCCCTTTCCCATCTCTGTGGAGCTGCATTACAGACTGCACCATGAGCCTCTTCAGAAGACTCGAAAGTGAAAAGGCTGCCTGGAAGCTGTCCATAAAGCTGCACTTCACTTTTCCCTGTGAGGCTCTGCTGGGTCCTGGTTCACAGCCGGAGTGGAAGAGAGAGACCCAGATAAAGGGCAGTATCTTCAAAGTGACTGAACTTCCCACTCGTCTGTCCGTCCGTCCCCGAGGGGAATCTACAGTCTGACGGACCAAAGCAGACCAACTGTGGCTCAGACCTGCTGGGAAGAAAACGATGATACGGAAAAAACGCGGGGCTAAAGTTCCTGCTGGTAGCCAGAGCTCGTTGACTCAGAAATTTCCAGAAAGAGAATCTGAGTAGATCCCCAGCTATCTGTGGTGAGTGGAACTTGTCGCCAAGGTTAGAAGGCAATGACATTAAGATTGAAGTCGGGGAAACCTTGGTCCTTTGAGCCAAACCTCCCTCCACTTGCCACGGCTGAAGCTCCCGTGAGACACAAGAGAGAGGGCCGGCTCTTCACCCTACAGCATTATGTAGGCCAGCTTAGTTTTCATCAGCCAGCATTGCTCGTTATTTTGGAAATATTAGATTAAAGGCACTGCTCTCTAAGAGACCTATGCGTGACGCACTAGGCTGAAGCCAACGTAAGCACATGTAGAAATAAAACGCAGGCTGAAGAGTTCTGGCCTGGCTCTCTCTTCTAAATGCATTATCTAAACAATGGGGTTGGAGTGGGAGATTTAAGAGCAGATCATTTCAACAAACTATTAGTTCGTGGCTAGCCGAGATCACTAATTTATTATTTTTTTTGGTTTTTTTTGTTTTTTTTTTTGGTTTTTTTTTTGTTTTGTTTTTTTTTTTTTTTGCTTTTGGTTTTAAGCCTTTTTTAGAACAAGAGTCAGGATCCTAAGCTTATTTTGTAATCAAGGCGTGGTCTGAGGACCGGCTGCATTGGCACCGCCCAGGAACATGATTGACGTGCTGCCCAGTCCTATTGAATCAGAGCCTGCACGTGAACCCGCTCACCGGAGGCTTTGCGTGCATGTTGAAGTTTCAAAAGCAAGGCTTAAGAGCAACTGGGACAAAAGGAAGAGCTAAGGTAGGTTGGGTGCGTGGGTTTAGAAGTGAAACCAGGCACACATCTCGATGTGCGGGTCTTGGCTCTCAGCCACAGGGTTTGGGCTGTAAGGATGGGGATTGGGAGGACTGAAGGAAGAGGGCTGGTCTTCTCTCCCGAACCTAAAGGACTAGAGCTCCTCCCTCCTACGTACTGTTGTACATCTCCAGCCCAGCTCATGGGATTATAGGTTATGTAAAATATAATAGTGTAAAAGAAAGATTTGTCTTTCCAATTCACAACGAGTAAAGGGCGTGTTCTACAAACCGCTTGGTAGTGTACACCACTTGAATAACTTTCCTATTGCTTACATTTCCGAAGAGGCTGCTTGAGACTAGCCAAGATAATGACTGCCAGCAACCTGGCTCAACTGTGCAGATCAGCCCCACCTTTGAATCCACGCACGTCCCAAACCAGAGGGAGAAGAATATTTGGGGGTACACAGGCTATGCTCAAGTCCTGGCTAGCTGACTTTCCATGGGACCCTGAGAAAGTGCCTACTTCTTGAAACAAAGATAAACTGTAGAATCCTGATCCCTCCTTGCACATTAGTGGGTAGAAGCCTTGCAGTCACACTTAGCCGGGCTTGACTGAGGAGGATGCCATTGCTAACTCTGCATTACAAGCTATGACACTAGAACTTAGAGAGGCGTGATTGGGTGCCACAGAGTCCGATATCGATAGAACCTGGACTGGCGGGTGTCACGCCTATCCCTCCGAAAAGTCCAGAAAGTGGGACCTGACACCTTCACTCAGGTGCCCTCAAGGCCTCCCTCGGCGTCCAAAACTGATGCTCCCATCATGTAAGACAGGATTACAAGTGACCCCTGTTGGTATTCTGTCTAAGCTCCACCCCCACAGTTACCTGGCAACAGCCAGGTATGCTCCGCCCCACAGTTGCCTGGCAACAGCCTGTGTGTGCCTGACACTATAAAAGGGGCTTCTTGCCCCCTCCTCATTCTCTTTGCTCTTCTCTTCTCTCTTGCCCTCTTTTTTTTTTTTTTTTTTTTTTTTGGTTCTTTTTTTCGGAACTGGGGACCGAACCCAGGGCCTTGCGCTTCCTAGGTAAGCGCTCTACCACTGAGCTAAATCCCCAGCCCCCTCTCTTGCCCTCTTTGTCCCTGTCCCTCCTCTCCCCATCCCTCCACGTGCCCATGGCCGGCCACCTTTACTTCTCCCCTCCTCTACTCTTCTTCTCTCATTAAACCTCTCCCCGTGGAACCATGTTGGCTTGGTGTGCTTTGTCCGGATGCGAGCCGAGATTTAAACCCCAACATTGGTCCTAACAACCCTGAATCACAAGAATGCTATCTGCCTGAGTTTGTTAGGAGAGCAACCAATGTTCGCACCGTTCATCAACCCTTCACGCTGCTGAAGTCATTACTGAGTTTTTAAACTGTGACCTGTTCGGTGTTCTTTCTCCTCTTCTGAATCTCTCAATCTTTACATTCCCCCACAAAACCTAACTCTTTACGTCAATATGAAAAAATATCTCGAAATGAGTTGGCGAAAGGAACGTCCCATTGGTTCAGAGACTAAGTAACCCCCCCCCCGCGCCCCCGCTTCCCTCCCTACCCCCTCCTCATCCCTGCGTCAGGCTCCCAGGCAGCAGACTCCAGTGAAACAGAGAAGACGGAAACTGGAAGAGTGAACAGATTTGAATTGATACAACTTTCCTTCAAACAAAAGGATTTAAAAGAGTTTGGCAAAGGTTAGGCACACACAGAAAACTTCATTTCCTGGTGTCTTCTGATTAGCCTCGAAGACAATCAGTGGTGTCAGGAGGATTTCTTGAGAAACAACCACATTCCTGCAAACACGCAGGAAGCCAGGAAGCGCAGGGCCCAGAATCCTGGTGTTACACCCCCACTCCCGCCTCCCACGGCTCTCCTGGAGTTACCACCTCCCCCACTCCCTCCTCTCTGGGCTTGCCAGCTTCTTCGGCTTGTGTAAGTTACTCCCTAGGCTCAAGTGACACCAGGGTGACCGAGGGTTAGGTGACCTGCAAGCTCTAGGCTTTGCTTTACTATAGTAGCCCTTTCCTGGGAGAGGACTTTGTCATCCCTATTTCAGGGAGAAGTCTCGGACAAGCATGGCACTTGAAGCTTCCCGACTGGCAGTTCCTGTATTAGGTTCATTTTACTAAGGAAATGACATTCCTACAGATTTAGTAAATATTGATACACACATGATTTCTGAACTGGAATTGACCTGGACTTCCCTGACTTCCGAGGCAAAACTATAAGAAGAAGGAACATGTTTCCTTATTCCCCTGGTTTTACCCTACATTTCCACAACACTGGACAGCACAGGGAGGCAGAAATCACCAGAACAAAAAGGTCATGTGTGTTCCTAGTTCCCACTACATTTGACCATCTAACTGCCTGAGTGCCTAAGCAGTGGCTACCAGAATATTCTACCAACACCGGTTCTTTTTATTTTCTGTTAGACTGTAATGTGCTCTCTCTTGCGCTCTCTCTCTCTCTCTCTGAGGTGTGTATGTGTATGTGTGCATTATGCATGTGCTGTGGGGTGTACTTGTGCATGTGTGTGTGCACATGCATATGCATGCATGTGTGCATGTCGGGTGCACTTATGTACATGTGTGTGCGTGCACATGCATGTGTGTGTATGTGTGTGTATGCATGTGCTGTGGGGTGCACTTGTGCACATATATATGGAAGCCACAAGTCAACTTTGGCTGTAACTCTTGGCAGTGCACACTTATTTTGAGGCAGGGTCTTCCACTGGGACCTGGGGCTGGCTCACTGTTTTAGGCTCGGCTGTCTTGCTAGTGAGCTCCTGTCTCCACCTCCCAGTTCTGGGACTACGATGCCACGATACCCAGGTTTATATGTGGATGCTGGAGATGAGACTCAAATCCCTGTAAAGCAAGCACTTTCCCAACTGGACTATGGCTTCCATTAGCCACATGATAAGTGACCTCTGACCTCGTCACACCTCATCACATACTACTCACCGACCGTGGAACTCTGACCTTTTAAGACCAAAGAGTCTCTGGATATTTTGCTAAGAGACACCTGAGACCACTACTAGCAAGCAGAGGTAAAGAGTGTCTCCTTCTCATCTAAGCCCCTAGCGAGGTGTCCTCCCCGCATAGAACACAGTTCCATTAGGAGAATACACACAGAAAACAGATATCAGGACGCAGAAAGATTCCCTGCACAGACTGCTTTCCTGTGCCAGCCCTTCCTCCATCAGCCTTCTGTCTGTCTATGCTAGCCAGCCACCCTGAAGTCATAGCCAGTTACGGTCTCTTTAAAAAAAGTAAACTGGGCTCTATGGTGAAGGACTAAAGCTAGCACTCAGAAGTGAAGGAATTCGTGTGGACCCTGTAAACAAACAAACAAATAAACAAACAAACAGAACCTTATATTCTTTCTTTAGCTGCTTTGCATCCGTGTCTGTATAAAAATGCAAAATACAAGGCTCATCTCCATAATGGAAACTTTATGTGAAGTCAGTGAAGGTGTGGAAGTTCAACTGCCAAAATCAAGAAGCAAAGAGACGCTGGGAAAAGTGCCCTGTTAACAGCCAAGAGAGAACAGCACACCGGCTTCAAAGAGGATCATTTGAATATCAAAGGACTGAGCTGAAGCCCCAGGGAAAGCTTGAGAAAAAGGCCCTGAAGTATTTTCACCGAGAAACAATCTCGTTCATGTATGTGCTGTGGAAACCAAACATGAAGGCTTGCATGACAGCCCCATCCAAGTCTGTCAAAAAACAAAACAAAACAAAACAATTATGAGAACAAAACCAACTTGCGGTGCTGGAGAGTGTCTAGTGGGTAAGTGCTTACAGCAGAAACAGGAGCTCTTGCAGCCTCAGAGGTCAGGGGCAGTGGCACTGGGACCTCAGCACCTAGTCTAGAGAGGTTTATAGAGAGACGCTGCCTCAAAAAAGTAAGTTAGAAAGTGATGAAGCCATCCACTCAAGCTTGTATCCTCCACACATGCACACACACGAGTGAGTGGCTCTCTCTCTTGCACACATATACATATTCACACAGGTGATGACTCTCTCTCTCTCTCTCTCTCTCTCACACACACACACATGCATGCATCTTGTTGCTCTAACAATCAGGGAAAGATGTGATAATAACTTTGGTTAAGGACATAAAAAAAAGGAAGTTGTATCCGTGTATCCACATCTCGTTTTAAGAGCATAAGTTCGCAGCAGGCTCCTGTCCACTAAGAGCTTCTTGGGAAAGCTCTTATTATTATTCTATTATTCGAAGCAGCATGACCAGAGAGATCATTAAGGCTTGGCTTTCCAGGAAGGGGAAACGAGGCCGGAGGACACACTGGTGAGCACAGTCTGTTCTTCCACAGGTGCCAGTCACCGTTCTGCCTTTAGATGACTCCCTGAGAGCCCCAGAGAGTCAGAGAGGGCTGATCATTAAGACCATTACCAAGTACCACTTGAAAGAGAAGAGGCCTTGCAGAGGCAGCATAAACAGTCTCCTCACATCTCTCTGGGCCAGCCTTGGAACCCTCTATCTCTCTAGAAGTCTCATCCCCCCCTCACGTTCCCCCAACCCCACCCCCATTGTGCACTGACTCTCAAGGGGAGATTGAAATCCTACCCCTGGCCTGACCCTCCTCGGACAAGGACCTACTCTCGATCCCCTCTTTTGCCAGGAGCGTAGCAGGTTTTAGCTCCATAGGAGGAACAGTCCAGCAGGTTGAGCGATGGGTAGTTAGATTAGTTAGTAATTACTTAGATCTTGATTGGATTAAGACGAGTTTTAGGCATTAGTGGGACACACCTTTGGGTGTGGCTGTTTTTAGAGAGGATAACAGAGATGTTAAACCCATTCTGAATGTGGACACCCCCATTCCAGGGGCAGGAGCCCCAAACTGAATAAAACAGAAAAGGGGAAGGTGAAGCCACACTTCACAAATCCTACAAGCTGTCCCTGTGACTTCCACAGTCATACTGTGGTACTGACATGCCCACACATACACACACATACACGCCATACACACAGACATCACACACACACACACATATGCAATAAATAGATAAATGTAAACAGTTTTTAAAAATTAAAGTCACACGTCCCACTTTCTAGCCCATCACATTTTTCTGTCAGATCTCCTAAGATGTTAGAAGCAAAAGTCATTTTTATTTTACATTGCTATTATTTCGAGACAGGTTTTCTTTGTATAGTCCTGGCTGTCCTAGAACTAGCTCTGTAGACCAGGCTGGCCTTGAACTAACAGAGATCTGCCTGCTTTTGCCTCTGGAGTGCTAGGATTAAAGGTGTGCAGAGGCTGGGAGAACTGAGTGTGGCTACACAGCTTCCTGGCTGTGTGGATGTGGTTTGTGAGCAGAGTTCTCTGAGCCCGCGTTGCCTCATCCACAAAATGCAGATCAGAATGTTGTAAGGCTCGAGTCCACTACTGCATGCCAAGTACCAAGAGTAAGATTCAGTCAGAAACAGACCAGAGGCACAGGAGTTTGCTGGGCTCCCACAGCGCCCATCCCTCGTCAGCCCTGTTAACCCCCAGGAAGGACTTCCTTAGGCTCTATGGGACTGAGTCTCTTAAAAGGATCTTGCTCCAAATTCCATTTCCAAAGAGCCTCATCTCCAAAGCAGCTCCCACAAACACATTAGCACCACCTGAGGACCAGGAATGGAGC